>NC_046284.1:83057624-83360418 GCF_004115265.2 Rhinolophus ferrumequinum
CACCTTGAAACTCAGGTGCTCCTTCATCTTCATTGTCTTGACCAGGTGTCATCTCCTGACTCTGAGTCGGTGGTTCCACTTGTGGAGGTTGTTCATCACTGGGTAGCTGGCCCTTGGGTGGTGTGCATGTGGGCAAAGGAAAGGATTTATGTTAACACATGGCAACGATACAAACATACAGAATAATCACAGATAACAATAAATACATTTAAAAGCATGATTCTATATTCTCATTCTTGGTGAACTGACTCTTCCCAAACTGTGGCCACTCCCAGAGGAGCTGCTCACAAGGACCTGAGAAGCGATTGCACTCTCCGCTGGGACGGATGGGCACAGTCCGTGGGGAACGAGCATGAGAAAGAAGGCACCGGCTGCCTTTCCACTGGCAATGCCAGCGTGGAATTCTCCTGGATCGATGTTGCCTTCCTCTTAACGCCACGGAAACATTTTTCACTGCATCTAGAGTCGTTCAAAAGAACTCTCAGGAAATACATGTCTGGGAAGAGAAAACATGGAACATTAAAGCACTCACAACCACACGTCCAACGGGCTCCGGAGACTCTTCATCTTGTAGTAGTACTTCCCATAGGGATCTGGATCTCACATGCTTACTCATACTTCACCCTGAAAGAAGAATAAGGTGACTTGAAAAGTTTACTTAGGAGGTTAGCTGAACCACTTCCATGGCTATGTTCTCGTTTAATTTGCTTTTAAATTTCAAAACCCTTTCAAAATACGTCTCAGGGTCAGTGTAGGTGCACATGCTTTCCGGTCACACCAAACAGAAAGGCAGGTAAATCCGTCTATTTCATGGACAAGCTGGCAGTATAACCGCCGTCAGCACATGACAAAACGCCAGGTTTGGTTCCAGAACCGGATTCCCCATCGTGAAGACCTTGAAGAAAATATTGCTCGACCCTTGATCCTCCAGCGACCACTGCTTTTGGCCCACTCCCACTCACAAGGCCCACTTTCCCGCTTCAATAAAGGTTTGCTGGAACACACAGAAAGGCTCAAGTCTTTCCACGCTGCCTGTGCGGTTTTCTGACTACGAGGCCCAGGGGACGGACGGGCGGCCACACAGCCCAACGGCCCGCTTCTCCCGGGGCACTCCGCTCGGTACAGGACACACCTCGGGGACCCAGTGGCAGTCCTACAGCGATCCCACTTCCAGGCCCTGCCTCACAGCCCGCCCAGCCCCCAGCCCAGGGCCCCACGGAGGACTCCGGATTCTGTGCTCCCGGGGCCGCTCCAGGGGCCGCCAGCCCGCAGACACTGAAATAACGCCCCTAGGCTGCCCGTTTTCAGCTGACCCCTCCCCTCCACGGCCCACCACCCACTATCCCCCCTTGGCCCGCTCCCACCGTGACGACAGGGGCCATGGCGGCCACGACCCGTGCCAGGGGAGAGACGACGACCTCGAGGACCGTCCTCCTCGGAGCCACAGAAAGCAGCCCCGTCTCCGCTGAGGCCCGCGGCTGTTCCCCCACTCACCCGTCCTTCGTCACCTGGGAGGACGGATCTGCGGACCTACCCGTTCAGGCTCCAGCGGCCAGAGAGAATCCAGAAGGAATGAACACGACCGCCTCCGTCCCAGCTCTGCTCACACAACGCGGACACCACTGCGCTTGTGCAGCAACTGCCGCCTGCTGCGAGGCGCATGCGCACCCAGGAGCATGTGCACCACCGAGCATGCGCACTGACTTGGGGTCCCGCTTTGCAGGTTGAGGTTTTTCCCGCCTGGGCCTCAGAGCCTCGAAAGCCGGGGCCTACCGTAGTCGAAGAAAGGAGCCTGATCTGTCTTTTTCCTTCCCCCTGCTATCTTTCTAATGCTTCCAGAATCGTGGTGGACACACTGCCCCACGTTACCCCTCGTGGAGAATGCATGTCGAAAATATGGCCATGACAGAAATGGATACTAAGGATTTTAATACACTTTTTTACACATACTGGGATTCATCAGTTCCTTCTGTGCATCTGGATTATGTGTCATGCAAACAAGGCATTTACACACTTCCATACATTAATTAGCTTTAACCGTCTTTTCTTTACTTTTCTGCTCACCTTATTGCACATTTAAATCCCTGGACCGGTAACTGGTTTCCTGGGATTATACCTGTGGTCATTCAGTCAGTGTGTGGTTCACAAATAGCCTTTGATAATGGTCCTAGGATCCAGTCTCAGTCCAGTGTCACATGGTGTACAGCAGTGCTGATTCTGCTTCTGCTATAGTTCCTACAAACCAGCCAAACTACTTGATAAGCGAGTTGACGTTATTACCTAACAGTCAGGTACAGCAATACCTGGGCAGAACCTTAACGGAGTCTCAGAGGTGGCAGAGCAAAAGTCATATATACATTTTTTAATTCACTTATTTTTTTTAAAGTTTATTAGGGTGACAATTGTTACCAAAGATACATAGATTTCAGGTGAACAATTCTGTAATACATCTTCTATATATCACATTGTGTGTTCACCATCTAGAGCCAGTACTCTTTCCATCACCATATATTTCATTCCTTTTACCCTCACCTACCAGACCCCTCTTCTCTTACCTCTGTTAACCACTAAACTATTGTCTATGACTATGAGTTTATGCTTCTTTATTTGTCTTGTTCTTTTGTTGTTTTCAGTTTTATATACCACATATCAGTGAAATCATATAGTTCTCTACTTTTTATGTCTTATTTCACTTAGCATTATGATCTCAAGATCCATCCACATTGACACAAATGGTCCTATTTCATCTTTTCTGATGGCAGAATAGTATTCCATTGTGTATATCTACCACACCTTCTTCATCCATTCATCTTTTGAAGGACACCTTTGGTTATTTCTATGTCTTGTCCACCGTAAATAAAGCTGCAATGAACACTGGAGCACATATGTCTTTATGGATAAATGTAATGGTGCTGGGAGAATTGGAAAGACACGTGCAAAAGAATGAAACTAGACTGCTATCTGTCATCATGTACCAAACTTAACTCAAAATGGATCAAACACCAAAACATAAGACCTGAAACAATAAACTGCATGGAAAAAAATAATAGGTAGTCAACTTATGGACCTTGGGTTCAAAGAGCATTTCATGAATTTATGTCCAAAGGCAAGGGAATGAAAAGCAAAAACAAATGAAGGGAACTATATCAAAGTAAAATTCTTCTGCTCAGCAAAAGAGACCATTGACGAAATAAAGAGTCAACCGACTGAATGGGAGAAGATTTTTGCAAACAACGTCTCCATAAGGGGCTAATATCCAAAATGAATAAGGAATTTATACAACAACAGAAAAACACACAATCCAATTAAAAAATGGGCAGAGGCCCTGAAGACATGTTTCCAAAGACGACATGCAAATGGCCAATAGACATATGAAAATATGCTCAATATCACTAATCATCAGAAATACAAATAAAAACTATGATGAGATATCACCTCACCCCAGTCAGAATGGCTATCATCAACAAGACAAATAGTAACAAGTGTTGGAGAGGCTGTGGAGAAAAAGGAACCTCATACACGCTTCATGGCAATGCAGTTTGGTGCAGCCACTATGGAAGGTAGTGTGGAGGTTCCTCAAAAAATTACGAATAGAATTACCATAGGACCCATCAATCCCTCTCCTGGGTATCTATGCAAAAGACAGATTGATTTAGATTTTGAAATATGGAGTAAATTAGGTCGTACAGTGTGGGGGAAATGTGTGATTAGGTTTGGGTAAGAGCGGTGATGGAATGGTTTCCGGACACTGCAAGGCAAAGTTTCCAAGACAAATTCTTCAAAAGATGTAGGGGTTGAAAAATGTCATTTGGTACTTTTTAATGAGGAGTTGATGTGTCTTTTAGGGAGTTGCTCTAATGAAAATTAAAGTTGCTTTGAACTTTTATCTCTTTAGGAGAGAGATTGCTCGATTTGAAAAGTTATGTCGATGAAGCTAGTGTGAATAAAAACTCTTGTCAATTTAGACAGAATCTCTGTGCACGTTTCTTTATCACTGTTTTACATAGCTGATCAGTTTTGTCTGGGATGTAGCACATGTGAGGGAAAGTCAGGAGGGACAGAAATTAGAAAGTAGCTTTTTATACTGTATATATGAAACTTTCTTTTACGTAAACTTAATGGTAACACTCAAAAACATCCAGAACTGAGACATATAATATGAAAAAAGAGGAAGCACCAGGAAAAATCATAGAATACCACCACACTAAAATAACAGACAGGAACGGAAGGCAAAGAAACAATGCAGACACTGAGGAATTACAAAATAAAGGTAAATGGAAATAGGAAATCCTCATATATCAATATAATCACTCTAAATGTCAATGGACTGAACTCACCCATATAAAGGGACAGAGCAGCGGACTGAATCAGAAAACGATCCCCAACCCTATGCTGCCTCCAAGAGACACATCTTAGCTACAAAGACAGAGATACACTTAAAGTGAAAGTTTGGAAAATGATACTCGAAGCAAATGGTCGCCATAGAACGTCAGGAGTAGTCATACTTATATCAGACAGAACAGGCTTCAAGATAAAAAAAGTAACAAGAACAAAGATGGACATTTCATAATGATAAATGGGACAATACAAGAAGACATACTTTTCAATATGCATACTCTCAATTGGCGAAGAACTAAATATACAAAGCAACTCTTAGCAGAATGAAAGGGAGAAATCACAAAAGCACAACTATAGTAGTGGACCTAACAACAGCATTGACAGGCTTGAAAAGATTATCCAAACAGAAAACCGGTAAGGAAATATCAGCCCCCCATCACCGCTGTTATTCAACATAGTACTGGAGTCCTCGCCAGAGCCATCAGGCAAGAGAAACAAATAAAAGGCATCCACATTGGGAATGAAGAAGTTAAATTGTCACTTTTTGCAGATGACAGGATTCTTTACGTAGAAAACCCTAAAGATTCCAGCAAACAGCTATTACATTCATTGTAAATGAATACAATAAAGTTGCCGGCTACAATAGCAATGTACAAAAACCCATAGCTTTCCTACATACTAACAACAAAATTTCAGAAAAATAAATGGAAAAGAAATCCTTTTGCAATCGCAACAAAAAGAATAAAATACCTAGGAAGAAACTTAACTCATGATGTCAAGGACCTATACACTGGAAAGTATAAGACATTTCAGAAAGAAAGTGAAGGAGACACAAAGAAAGGGAAAGACATTCTGTGTTCATGGATTGGAAGAATCAACATAGTGAAAATGGCCCTATTACCCAAAGCAATATACAGACTTAATGCAATCTCCCTCCAAGTTCCAGTGGCATTTTTTAAAAAAAAATAAAGGAAAAAATAATCAGATTTGTATGGAATCACAAAAGACCACGAATAGCCAAAGCAATTCTAAGAAAAATGAACAAGCCTGAGGGTATCACACTCCCTAACTTCAGTGTGTACTGCAAAGCGACAATGATCAAAACAGCATGGTACTGGTAGGAAACAAACAAACCTACCAATGGCAGAGAATTGGAAAGCCAAAAATAAAGCCACATAAACATGGGCAGACAATTTTTGACAAATGAGTCAAAAACATACCATGGAGAAAAGAAAGCCTCTTCAATAACTAGTGCTCGGAAATTGGAAAGCCACGTGCAAAGGAATGAAACTAGACGGTAATCACTTAGCATATAACAACATTCACTCAAAATGGATCCAAGACCAAAACATAAGACCTGAAATAATAAACTGCACAGAAGAAAGCAGAGGTACTAAAATTATGAACCTTGGGTTCAAAGAGGATTTTATGAATTTGACTTCAAAGGCAAGGGAATTAAAGCTAAAATAAATGAATGGAACTATAACGAACAAAAAAGGTTCTGCACACCAAAAGAACCATTAACAAAAGAAAGAGGCAACCATCGAAAGGGACAATATATTTGGAAACCACGCCTCTGATTAGAGGCTAATATCCAAAATATATACAAAAGACGGACAGCTCAACAACAAAATGATACTATCCAATGAAAAAATTGACAGGGAACCTGAACAGGTACTTCTCCCAAGAATACACACAAAGCCCAAGAAATATATGAAATAATGTTCAATTTCACCAGCTATTAGGGAAATGCAAATCAAAACCAAAAGGAAATACCACCTCATACCTGTGAGAATGGCTATCATCAACAACACAAATAACAAGTTTTGCAAAGGCTGTGGAGAAAAAGGAACCCTCATACACTGTTGGTGTGTATGTAAATTGGTACAGGCACTATGGAAAACACTGTGGAGGTTACTAAAAAAAAAAAAAAAGAATAGAATTACCATATGACGCAGCAATCCATCTCCTGGGTATCTATCTACCCAAAAAATATGAAAACATTTATCCATAAATATAGGAGTATACGTACTCCGATGTTCATAGCAGCATTATTTTCGGTGGCCAAGACACGGAAACAACCAAAGTGTCCATCGATAGTTGATTAGATAAAGAACATAGGGTATGTGTACACAATGGAATACTACTCTGCCATAAGAAAAGTGAAATACTGCCATTTGTGACAACAAGGATGGATCTTGAGATTATTATGGTAAGCGAAATAAGTCAGAGAGAAAAAGTTGAGAACCGTATGACTTCACTCATAAGAGGGTTATAAAACTGAAAGCAACAAAAAAAAAGTGAAAGAAAGGAAGAAAGGAAGAAAGAAAGAGAAAGAAAGAAAGGAGGAAATAAATAAAGAAAAAGGCAGAAAGAAAAAAGAAAGAAAGAAAAAGAAAGAAAACTTATAGACACAACAGTTTACTGGTTATCAGAGGGTAAGGGGGGGTGGGGATGGTAGAAGAGGGTAAAGGGGGTGAAAAATATTGCGATGATAGAAGAACTCACTCTGGGTGGTGAGCACACAATGTCATATATGTATGTATTACAGATGTACACTTGAAACCTATGTAATTTTACTCACAGATGTCACCCCAATAAATTTAATTAAAAAATAAAAAACTGAAATAAATAAAAGATTTGGTATAAAACAGAAAAAACCTGAGATCACCAAACCCTTTTCTGTCTAGGGAACAGATGTAAAATTGTATGACTTTGTAGGCCACGGGTAGTATTGATGGTATACAACTGTTTTAGAAAAATGATGCATTAAAAGATAAAAAGGATTCTTAGCTGAAAAGAATAGAGAAACAAGCCAAGGGCAGGATTTAGCCAGCAAGCCATACGTTTCTAGCCCGTGGGCTGTATTTGAATCCAAGTAGTTGAATATTATTTTTCAACTCGCAATCCTAATAATAGCAATGGAGAGTTCCACTTCTATGAATGCAAGTCACGATTGACTTCTGCAATTACAAGAGGTGCTCAAAGTGGTTACCACCAGTGTCCACACACTTCTGATTACGGTGAACTACTGCTTCAGCACAGATAACATCTCTTGAAATGGGTATATATATATTTTTGTCACCGTGGTGTTATCTTGTCTATTCTATTCCTGTGGAGAACACTGCCTGATACACATTATGGTAACAGAGAGGTTGTAGAGAACACACATTTTAAGAATCAGTTTTCAGACTTTGTTCTTGTGTTTCTGCAACCGGCTGTCTAACCTGATCAGACTTAAAGAAAGTAATGGCTCTGATCTCAGTGGGAAAGAGAGCAGGGAGAGTCACTGGACTCTGTATAGAGATATGCAAAATATCTGCATTGGATACGCTTAGTCAACCACTCATAGGCAGTAAGGAACTAACTGATCCTGAATGTGATACTTGGGAACATTGTTGAAAAAGTAAGGAATATACAGACATCCGTTGGTTTCTTGTAATGTCCCAGAAGAAAGTGGTAAAACAAAAAGGTGACTTCCGGGATTTCAATTCCCAGCTCAAGAGCCACCAAACAACCCAAGGTCTTCTAGGTGTGCCCTGAAGGAGAACGTCATGTCCTGTATCCACAGGGCTGAAATGGCTGAAAACCAAATGCAGACTCCTCCTGCAATTGCCTAAATTACAAAGCTTGCTGAAGTCCTATCCTTGTAGGGTGTCTACTATTAAAGCGAGGGCAACTGATGGGGAAAGAAGGGGATCCTCTAAGTTGGGATGGGAACCTGTGGGAACGTCGCTGATGAAACTGGAGACATTCAGCCCCTAAATTCTGATGAGTCTTCTTTGGCAGTGGAAGGAGTCTCCCCAGCTCCCCAGCGCAATTACCCTTTTCTCACCCAGTGGTAGTTTCCACAGGCTCAGTAGGACAGACCTTTCCAACTCTATCTGAGGGATTAACCCTGCACTGTCTGAGGAAATGGCGATGGCCCCCCTCCGGACCCCTGTGCTTTAGTTGACATGCAATACAATGCTAAGCATTCTCAGAACGCACCCCTATCGTTATTTGTCTTTGCTTGTACCTCCATCACCAGAGGCTTGTCCCAGCAGGCCTCTGGAGGTGAGGTCAGAGTGGGACCCATGATGAGGTGTGCTCACTCCTCTGAACGTGAAAGGGGCTGCACAGCAGACAAAAGTGCAGGGATTCCTGCGGGGCAGAGAAGCTCAGTGACCGAAAGGAACCACAGAGGATGGTCTCATCATAAATTCTTAACTGGGAAGGGAAGATCCTGGTAGGTAGTGGCGTCAAAGGCCTAGAGCTTGTTTAGCAAAAGGCTAATCTGTACCTCAAGCGAGCACCATCCGTTGGTCTTATGTATCTAGGATAACATACCTGTGAAATGTCAGAGTCGTTTCCTTTTACAGACCCTTCCCAGGAACGACGACAGGCACCAGGCCCAAAACCAGGAAACTGCTCACCGTGATGTTCTTGCCCAAATACCATCTCTATTTAGTGCTAAGGATAAACGCTAACGGTCCTGTACCCACCAATGTAAAGGAAGTGTGTATCTCTCCATTTAACTTTCTATCCACTCCCGGAATTTTCCCCGCTGTGTTTTCTCTCACCTCCTTCATTTACCACCAATGAATTTCACATAACTTGTCCTCACCTTTTCTCCTTGGATTCTAAATGTATAAAACAAAAAGCAACACTGCCATTTTCCAGAGTATTTTCTCAATCTGTGGATATCTTTCTTCTGTGCACATCCTCCGTTTGGTTCAAATAAAATTCAAGACATTCTGAGAAAAATTTCCATAGGAATGGATGTTCTTACATTGACCTAATGTAGAGGAAAGGATTCAAAGGCGAAGGGGAATGGACTGTTAGAGTGGATTTGCCATTTAACAACTCCACATGCAAAGGGCACAGAACACATACCTTTCACCAACACGTTGAGAAATAAATGTGTGAGGAGCATACCAGCATCCATCCTGAAAGCCCTCGGCGATTTTTCTTCACTGTCATCTAGAACTTACAGTGGGACCGCAGCCACTCAGTAGGAAAAGCTACATGAACTTGGGTCCCAAAGCGGCAGTATTTGGATGCTGAGGTAGCCAGGGCAGCACTGAATGGCCACAGGCCAGGTGGGTGTGGTTCCCCTTATGCACAGCAGTGACAGCCGCAATAGGAAGAGTCTGACTCCCACAGACCTATCTTGCAGACTATTTAACCGTGAGCCCACATGGCCCACTCAAAAATACTCACATACGCCCGACATCATCAGATATCTGATGGACCACACATCTGATTTCACAAGCGTTACTTAGAAAGTGAAAACTGCTTCAAGAACCGAAATGTGTATCTCCAGGTAGACACTGCCTTTTTTGTTGTCTCCCTTATTCCACAGTCAACCATCTGAGCAAAACCATCACAAATACTGGCATTTTTTTTTTTTTAACATTCTGAGAATTTATATTCTGATCTGCTCACCAGAGTCAAACAGCAAGGGACGTGGATCCCATTCATACCTTGTTTTGTTCACGTTTCCCTGATGGGGACAATCCCTCTAGCATTTATGAAATTAGAAGTATGTGACATTTGACATCAGTTTGGTCACACATCCAGATGCCATAGCCATGAAACAAAAAGCCATTTGAAAACGCCTCTGTTTGGTGTTATCCCAATTATGGCGTTTAAGGCAGAGCTCCCCTTTGAGATCCTGACCGGAATGCCGGGAGGAGACTTCAGTAGCAGCAACAAAGCTGAAGAAGAGCCTTGGAAGGTGTTTTCTTTTTCTCCCTGTGCGTTGTCTGTGGCTTTTCCTCCAGCCCAGGAATTGATTTCATTGTCCCTCCCACTTGAAGGAGATAGAAACTCAATATTTCAACATATGTTGCCCACCCAAATCTTACCGTTTTGAATCCTAAGGCCTTTTTTCCATCCTGCCTAGAGAAGAGAACACAAACCAAAGTCATCAAGTCCCTGTGCTTTTCCTCCCCTCCCACTGTCCAGTGTGGTGAAAGGAGACAAGGACAACAGTGATCTCACTGTCCCACTGGTCGGTCTATTATTTCCAATTTCCGTAAGTGACGTACACTGAGTGAATGGTCTCAGGACAAGGTGAAACAGTTTTGCTCTGAAAATCAACAGGTAAGGAGCCAGTAGCAGCAGAATGACACGCGCAAAGGGGTCCATGTTCACCCCTTTGTTGGGGAAGCTGCATGCAAAAGGGACAGGAGCCAAGAGGAGTGATGAGTGCAGGAGCAGTCCCTGAGCAGGGGGAAGGCATGGGACTCTGAGCACAGGGGAGGGCTGGCTGCAGTCAGGAGCAGGTACGCTCAGGGGCAACAGGGGATGCCAGGGGAGAAGCACCTCGACTGGGTTTGAGAAGCTCAGGAACTCCTCCCAGCCCCATAGCTTCTGTGCTCTCCATGAATTATTAGGAGAGGTCACTGTAATGGAAGCGGGTTCCCAGTGAGTAAGGCAGAGGTGTAGGAAGGTGACAGGGAAAGTGAGAAGCCGTGCTCTCCTGGTCAGGGATTCAAGATGAACAGTTCAGGAAGGTGTCGAGTTTTGTCATCAAAGCTCAGGTGCTCAGATACAGGTGGGGATGTGTCCTTTGTTGGAGCACAGCAGGAGAGGATGAAGAGTGTTATGTGGCAGGGAGCCAGGGGTGTAGGAGGGGGTGTTTATCCCCCTGGGGAAGCTGGGTAAGGAGGGGCCTGGTGGAAGGTGAGGAAGGAGGTGGGGTCCACACTGGAGGTCTCCCAGAGGTTGAAGTCTGTGCAAGCACAGGCACAGAGGGAGGGGGCTGGACCAGCAGGGCAGGGTGTTGAGGTGAGGAGAGAGGGGAATGCTAGAATGGACCTCAAGGAGGGGCTGGGTTTCCTGTTTTCCAGTTGTCATGCAGGGTGTCATAAGGGATCTCTGGTCCTGCTGCCACATAAGAAGGCAGGACATGGTGAGGCCAAAAAGGAACACCCACAGAGTCATAGATAGGGGAGTCATACCACTGTATACTCGCTGGTGGTGGGTTAGAGACTCAGGAAGCAGGAGCCATGCGATCTGCCACCTGTGATCTGCTTCTCTCTGATAATGAACCCCACTTGCTAGCTGCAATCCTCCGTGCTATATACAATCCTAAATACATACTAAATACGTGCTAAATATACGTGCTAAATACATACTAAATACAGAGTATTTAGTATTTAGTATTTAGTATGCTAAATACTCTGGCTAGCACAGCCACCATCTTCTTGCCCCCATTTTCTGCTAGCTTAGCCAAGGCAGTTGTATTAGTGGCCAATGGCTCACTGGTTACAGCTGACGGCCAACTAGCCACAGCTGATGGCCATCCAATCACAGTTTATGGCCATTTACTACCCCAGTGAGCACCTTTCCACGTGGGGCCAAGTGTCTGGAAACTGCACTCCTATCTCTGTCCCCACACCAGCGCAGGTCCATGAGCACTGGGATGGTCGGGATGGTTGGTTACCTTGGAGAAAATCCCTAAGGAGAAGCTCCAGGGTTGATCCAGTCAGGCTCCTGGGCTATGAGGTCCTGGGGGGAGGGGGGGTTCCCTGGACTGAGGGCTGAGAGGAGGAAAGTGAGTGTGTCACCACTGGTGGGTGTTCACAGGCAGGTGGAGGTAGGGGGAAGGGTGATAGGGGACAAGGTATGGGGGGACAGGAGGAAGACCTGGGGATTGGCACTGTCCCCCACTTGTAAGGGAGGGGCTCTTGGAGCAACTGGGTAACAAGTGACCCAGTTCCTCAACTGAAAGTTTGTCACAGGATTTAGCGATTACCAGAGGGTAAAGGGGTTGGGGGTGGGAGATGAGGGTAAGGGGGATCAAATATATGGTGATGGAAGGAGAACTGACTCTGGGTGGTGAACACACAATGTAATTTATAGATGATGTGATATAGAATTGCACACCTGAAATCTATGTAATTTTAATAACAATTGTCACCCCAATAAATTTAAATAAAAAAAAATTTGTTAGCAATTTTCCAGTAATCACCTTGTCTGTATTATCACTATGACGCTAGTATTTTTTAACAAAACTTGCTACATAATAGCAATTAAAATTTTTTTTTGAAGAAAGAAAAAAAAAAAAGAAAGTTTGTCACAGGGACTGGAAGGAACGTTCCACCAGATGTGGGCTCACAGACTGTCACCAACCTAAGGGGTCAGTGCGCAGGCCCAGAACCCGTCAATTGCACCTGAGCTCCAGCCCTATTGGTGTAGGTAGTCCTGTGTACAAGAACTTCCCATGCTGTTGCTATGGCTTCGAGGGCGGGACTAACGAAGAGGCCAGTTGTTTTTGGTTCCCAGCGGTCTCTTGGGCTGAGGTTTACTTTATCTGGCTTTTATTGGCATGAACGCTTCACACACCTGCGGTGGTTTTTCGAGAAACTAGAGAAAAGGAGGGAGTTTATGTCCTGTGTGTGCACGCTCAGTTTCTCCGGACATTAGATGGCAGTGTGGGACCGTATAAACGTCTCCTCCCCCGCCCTTCTTGTTTGAAAAAAACTGATCTGAGTTTCCACCACAAAAAATGGCTGCTACTTTCTAAGCCTGCCTGTGCCAGGCCCAACATTTAGCAAAAGGCTCCCTTCAGTAGCATCCCTACTGGAAACCAAGTGTCCTGGCTCCATAGAATCTTGTGTTTCTGGTGATCTGATTGTCTTGTCACCAGCTTTCCTCCAGTTGTTTTCGGTTTTTATCCATGTATTCTCCAGGTACCCTAGTCACTTCAAGCTCCATGTAGAATATGTGGAGGACTCACAAATTATAACAAAGCAATCCAAACCAGAGTCCCATCATCCCAGGATGACCATTATTGACTTGGGAAGAATTTCTTTACTGGTTTTCTCACCTATAAAGGTGCACAGTAAACACTATGAGATTCATATTGCATTGTGACTTCATCAGCTTTTATTAAACTCAGAGCATGAGTTAGCTGTTCTAAACATCGTTTCAAAAAGCTTGAAAGTTTTTAGTTCATTTCTCTTCCTGGAAGTATAAGTACTCAAAAAGAGTGAAAATATTGTATTTCATAACCTGACATAGACAGCAGAAATAACCCAATTCCTTTCTCAAAGTGTAGTAGCATATTGTAACCTTCCTAACTTCAGCAGCTACATTCCCCCCCCCCCCGCCTTTTTCTTTCCTTACATTGTATTTTCAATGTATGAAATCCATTTGTTTTGTCTGTCCTCTAGCATGCTTACCTTATGTTCCCTGTGGTGAGGGCCAACTGTCCCCTTCATCCCTGCCCAGTGGGGCAGGGAGATTACAGAACCCACTGAGAAGATAAGTCATATATTCACTGCTAATTTTTCTGTCAGGTGATAAAGGAAATTCTTCTATTTGCAGTCATTTGGGAAGGCAGAGAAAAGACAACAGAAATCTTGAGAAATCATCCACCACCCAATCACTTTCACCTCGTTTTGCATATCAGCTTCATTTTTTCATCCTTGTAATAGTGCAGTATCCAATAGGAACTCTTAAGTCTCAATGGTTGACATTACGTAATTCATTTATCTTCTGGCAATTCCACTTTCTCTATACTCCAGCAAATGCACCTTCCACATTTCCTACTTTGTGTTTTAAACATAAAAAAGAACGCTGGACTAACTTCTTGCATAAATCCATGACCACATTTTAGATAATGTGTCTTGCCTGGATTCCTACAGGGTGACACACTTGCCACATTCCTTTAACTAGGAACCCAGGCCAGTGCCCGTGTCATTGTATCCTTAGAGTACTGATAATTCTTTAAGCGCCTGCTAGGTGTCAGGTGAAAAATATGTCACTAGTGTTTCAAAAAGGCTTTTAAGAAGTATTTGTGAGATTCAATATCCATTTCTATATTTCATGCCTATGCATTTATTTTATATCTTCCTCATGCATAACGGATTAATGGAAATTCATATATGGAGATTTAGTAAAGTTTAAAATGAGTACTTGCGAAAATGAGAAAAGGCCACATGAGAATTTTCAAAGAAGATGAAGTGACAGGGACGCGAATTTAATTCGCTAACTGCATGGCTCCTTTGCTTGTTTCCTTTTCATTCTGATACCAATACTCCTTACCAAGGGCATCCAATCATGTCTCATCAAGAACTGCCCACTGGCCTGTGGAAACACGTGATCCAGGCTATGATCAGGGACAGGAGACCAAGAACACACTGCTCCTTCACCCCACTTCTTGACTGAATTCCAGGACCCTGTATATCACTCTTCCTTCCTCTCTGAAAAGAACCATTGGAAAATGACAGGTTCATCCTGTAAGAGGAGACACCATAGAATAATTAAAACAGGCCCCACTTTTCCTTGCTTCAACCCTTGTCTCCTTGAAATTGTTTTTCAGGATTCTTCCCTCCTGCACCTCCTTTGGCACCTCCTCTAACCCGGAAAATGAAACAAACACAAGACGTACAAAAGAGCTCTCAAACAACTTTTCTGAAGCCTGCTGGAATGAGAGTTGCATCGAGGGTCAGAGAACCAGCAGAACCAATGCCCAGCCTCTCCAACCACACATTAGCAGCTGGTACAGAAACTGCAACCTGGAAACAGCTGAGGCAGGGACCTCTCTTCTCCTTTCCCTGCACAGGGACCTCTGCTCTCCTTTCCCTCTACATGGGCTTCTCATGCCCTTTGCGTATCCATTTACGTTCCTTCTACCTTCCCTGTACAGTGTCCAGTTCTGCTTCAGCTCAGAGTGGGCCCTGGTCTGAAGGTGACACACATCAGCTGGATGAAGCCTTTAACCTCCATTTGAATCACTTGAACTGGGTTCTTTTCTCCCCAGGTGCTACCACTGCATTGACCCCAACTTCCCAGCAGCAAAAGCACAGAGTTCTACAGGGTCACTTGCATGAACGGCAGTCACCACTCGTCAATAGGAAGCATTTTCTCAAGGCAACCACCAGTGTTCCCAACAGTGAGATTGCAGGGAAATGTGTGCCCTGAGTCATCATAGGGTTCAGGTTCTACAGACACCCGTGGCAGGGATCTAAGTCGCAGGATCTTTCTCATCTGATAATGGACGTAATTATACTAACCTACCAGGTAAGGTTTCTCTCAGGAATGAGACGGCAGCACATACAGAGGGCTTAGTGCACTGCCTGACACACAGTATATACGCAAACGTCTTGGCTACATGATTTTCTAACAGGTAGGAGTACAAGCTCTGGAGTCATAACTTCAGGGGGAGTAAAACATTGCCCTACATCCTTACATTGCACACAGTGTGTGTCTGTGTCAGAATAACGCATCAAAGGGTGCCATTAGTTAGCAAATATGGCAATTATGATTTCCCATTTGGAAAAGATACATCATGAAAAGCTCTCTAAACTGAAATAAAGGCTCCACTTCGTCTCGGTTTTGGTTTTTGATGATGCTACAGTCCATGCACTTATTAACTCAGGGTCATGTCTAGTGTATGAAGACAAGAACAAAAACATATTAGCTTTAAAAAAGATATGTTTCTCTTTCACATAATCTTTCCATTGCAACAAGGGCATGTATAGGTGCTTCACAGCATTGGGGACCTAAACTTTGGGCAACTTTTAGCGTCTGTGCTCCTAAGGATGGCCCAGTCTATTTATGTTTCCAATTTCACTCTTCTCCATTCTTCCTTTCGTGCCGGGGGGACTGGCATCTGCGGGAATATTATTTAGTATGTAGACCACAGATATTGAACTCTACAGAAGAGGAAAGTTAACGCTTCCTAGAATGAATTCCAACACACACAGGAAATAACGGAGTTTCTGACTGGGAGCAGGGGCCCTGTCACCACCGCTTTCCTGGTTGGGCCTCCGTGTTCAACTAGTAAATCAGTGCAAGTCCCAATCTTAAAATGGAAGAAACAGCAGCTCTGAAAGCAAACAGCTCAGAGAGCAAAAACGGTAAGGCTGGTAGACCAGGAACCGGAAGGGAGTTCTCCTGAGCCCTGTCCCAAGGCCCTCCAGGAGATCGCAGTGGAAGAAAATACTAGGGAAGAACTGTGTGTTCAATAAGCAGGCGCATTTATGGTAAAGAAGTTGTCACGATCTATGTGTTCAAACTATTCGTGGTCAGTACTGCTAAAATGAAACTTGATCGTAAGGAACATGGGACTGTTTTCTATTGTGTGGCTTGATATAAATGTATGTCCAAGTATTAGCTGGACTTAGTGAGAAAGACCACTACGTTCAGATCAGGCTGGCTTCATACACAGTGCTGGCAGAGGCCTTGTTCCCAATTCCAATAGCTTGGCCGTGTTTGGGCCCCTAAGGTCATGTTTAGTGTATTCTTCTGTATACCCACACCCCTCGTTACATGACCCAAACCAAGCATCCCAGGCAGCAGGACAGGGTGACTGCAGTTTGGAATCACGAGACCAAATTACCATCCTGTATGTTCTAGAATCGATGGTCTATGAACCAAATATGCAGCAGGCCAGGGTGCTTCCGAAAAGATAGCTGATGAACCCAGGGAACAATGTTAAAAAATGCACCATCTTGACTGAGGCAATTCTCAGCTACGTCCTGTTCACTTAAGCCTCACTCGACTTTTTTTGGTATGAAGGAAAGAGGCTTGAAACTGGAAGGAGTTTGAGTGTGTCCGGAGTGTGTCACCAACAAGATAACTGGACCTCAGTTAGTCAAGTGACCTGTTGTAGCTCAGAAAATCTCATTTTAATAAATGTTAATGACATAGACTAATGCTGACTTGTAAAGGGCCAAATGAAAACAAAAACAAACAACAACAATAAAAACCCCATGTAGAACTGTTGCTGTATTATAATCCAGGGCTAGGCAAAGATGGATTTTTATACATAGAAAGAATAATGTCCTGAAAATTATATTTTAAAAAATTTCACAACACTCAGTGAGCCTGAGTGTTAGGTATGCTTCCAGGTGCTGCGGATACAGGAGTGCAACAGACAGGCACTGAGCTCCTGCTGTCATAAAGGGGAACCAGGGTGCTGCCTTTGCATCTTACATAGGTCGCTGTATCCTCAACTCAACATGTACAAAACCTTTCTACATTTTACAACACTCAGCGTTACTTTTCTGTAAAATGACATTAAATATGAGAACGATTTTCAAACATCTAAAACTGACTTTAAACCAGAAGGGAGTTGAGGTGATGATGCAAAAATGAACGTTTAAGTTTATTGAAAATACAGCTCTTTTGAAGAAAAATGTTAAGGATATTTAGCACAAAACACTAATAATTGCCTTGGTGGGGTGACGGGACTGTGGTTTGGGTTACTCTTCAGTACATTCATGTGTCCTCTAAAGTTTCTACCCTGACATATGAAGGCTTCATAACTGAAGAAACTATGGATACAGGCCCAGCCAAGGCCAAACAAGGTGGGGAAAGACAATGACCAGCGCACTCAGAAAAACAGAAACACAAGTTCCTAAGGAACCCAAGCAGCCCAGTAGAAGAAGGGCTAATTTTGAAGGAAAATGGGTTTTTGTCCCTGGGCACAACCTTTTCAAAACAGATCCACTCAAAGGGAGCCCAACAATCAGAAAGGCCCAGTATCACGCGCAGGCGCAGAAGGAAAACACCGCTTTCCCGTGAAGACACTGCCGGGTTTTTTCAAACGAGAAGGGTGGGGGAGCGGGGAGACGGCGCCTGCGCGTCGCAACACTGCCCCCTGCTGCCCACAGAAACCGAGTGGCTCACATGCAAGTGAAAAACCGCTCTCTGTTAGTTTTCCCGGGAGACCGTGGCGGAGGAAGAAAGGCGCGCTGACCCTGAAGACCCGCGGAGCCCTGCGACCACCCGAGTAGAGCCGCCGGGCAGCCCTGGGCACGGCCCCCTCTCCCGCTGCCCTCGGAATCCCTGCAACACAGGCCGCAGGTGCGGGCTCCTGGGCGGATGCGCATGCGTGGCGGTGCTGCGCCCGGATTGGCCAGGTCTGGTCCTGCGCGCCGGGGCGCAGGGAGGTCCTTGCCACTCGCCCTGCAGCCTTGTGCCGGAGGATGCCTCCTGCACCCTGTTGGCAGTGTCCGCTAGCGTCCCCGCTCTGTGACGTCCACGTCCTGTCGCCCGACTGACACAGCGGACCCTCCGCCCCTCGTGCGGAACCTGTACCACTGCCCTAGTCATCCTCCTCCCGCCCGGCCTACTCAGCCTCTGCCTTCAACTGGGGGGTCCTGAGACATTCTCCACCTCCTCCTACTCTTTCTCCCCTCACCTTCAATTTCTGGAACCTTCCAGTTGACCTCATGGCCAGGACCCTCGCCCTGGCACAATCGGAGCCTCTCTGTCCTCAGAGATGTTATGCTCCTCCTGATAACGCATCCTCTGCCCAAGGTACAGACTGGGGTATCAGAGATTACACTCCACCCTTGCCCCCCCCACACACAAATGAACACATGATGTCCCTTTGTAGCCCTCCCTGTCTCATCACCTCAACACCCTGCCCTAGGAGTCCAGCTCCCTCACTCTAATGGCTCTGCTTACACAGCCTTCCACTTCTGGGCGTGTCCAGTGTGGACCCCACAGCTTTGGACATGTTCCATCAGGCCCCTTCTTACCCAGCTTACTGAGTACCACAAACTCCCCATCAGGCACCCCTCTTTAGCTGTGTTCACCCCTGTCCATATGCTCCTGCTCTGTGTGAATACGGGACACATCTGTGTCTCTGTCTGAGACCCTGAGTACTGATGACAAACTTGAAACTTGACTGAATTATCTTAAATCCATGATCAGGAGAGCATTACTTCTCACTTTCCATGTCATGCTACCTACACAACTGCCTTATTCACAGGGGACCCACTTCCTTTCCAATGGCCTCAGCAAATCATTCATGGGGAAGACAGAAGTAATGTGGTGGGACTTGTGAGAGCTTCCCCAAACCAATGCATGTCTTTCTGACCTGGCATCCTCTGTCGCCCCTGAGCATTCTGGCTCCTCACTGCAGCCTGCCATCACCCAGTGTTCAGGATTCCATGCCTTCCAGCTGCTCTGGGAACTTGCTCCTGCACTAACCACTCCTCTCCTGAACCCTCCCCTGCTCCTTCTGCATGCAGCTTTCCCCCAACGAAGGGGTGGTTGGAAACCCATCTCCTTCCCACATGTCGTTCTGCAGCTACTGGCACAATATGTGTTGATTTTAAAAGCAGAACCATTTCTAGTGCTGGTGATGGCTCCGTGTCAAGGAGAGCAATGGCCGGGTATCCCATTTCTTGTTCTGGGCCCTAGCCCCCAGCCACTGGAGAAACTTTTATTTTCACATTATACTGGAGGGAGGAATTAATTGAGGGAGAGGGGCGGACCTGGAGAGTTTTCAATAGGGGTGGAGTGTGAGTTAAACCTTTAGAGTTTGCTTTTTACTCTTGAAGGCTTCACAGAAATTATGTACAACAGAAACTTTTCCACCCTACATCATTTTACCTCTTTCTTCATTATGCAGGATTCAGCTTGTACCTATTTTACTTCATGGTTTACTGTACATTGTACTAGAGTGATCTGTAGGACTGGCCTTGGGGGCAGAATAGTCAACACATTCATTATAAAATTTATTCCCTAAAACATGTTAAATCTGGTTTTTTCAGATTTTCCCTCAGTACACTTAAGACTTTTAAAAGTGTAAACAGAAAGCAATTAAACGCTTCTATTTCAACTATGTTTGCAACACTTTGAACGAGAAGTTTGATTTTAAACTTATATATGGTATGGAGGCTTTTTAATGAGGAAAATAAATGCTGTCTACAGTGAAAAAAAAATACTGTTTCAACTTCTCCTGCTTATCTGCTCAACCCCTTCAATACAACTTTTGTCCCTACCACTCCACTGCTGCTGGTCTTGTCAAGGCCACAACTAACTTCCGTATTTTCTGATCCCACATACACTTTTCTATGCTCATCTTAGACATGATTTTGTCCCCTTGGCACATGTGACCATGCTGTTCTTCATCACTCTACTTCATTTGATATTTCTGACGTGAGGGGTTTAGTGACCACATATGGTCCGAAGATTCTGGACAAGGCACACGTTGCACGGTGTGCTCCGTTGACCTGGATAGAGTAGGGGAAGTCGGGGGTCAACATGAAAGACAAGCCCCAGCAAAGAGTGTCTGTTCCAGTCACAGGGGGAAAGGCCCACAGGTGCCGTGGCAGACACAGGTCACAGAGCTCAGACAGGGCAGGTGAGACAAGAAGTGCAGAGGCCCTCCATGACAAAGAGGGTTTCAACCCCTTCTCTCTCTAGACTCACAGGAGTTCAGGGTGCACAGTGAGCCAGCACTGTCTCTGGGCAGAAGGACGGCGCGAGTTTCGGATCGTAGCTTTCTGGAGCTGATCTGGGTTCCGCTGTGGTGCAGGTGACACCCCAGAGGCCTGCTCTCCTTGCGGGGGATTTGGACAGTGGCTGACCAGATCCCGGGGTCCCGGAGGGGAACCTGAGCAGGCAAGGGGCAAATGAGCCTGCAGCCGAGGCAGTGGAGCGGGCCGTCCTGCGCAGGGGCAGGTTGGAGGATGACGAAGATTCAGAGGGCTCAGCAGAGTGCGGTGAGACTGAGTGGGTCAGGGAGCACCGGGTGCTACGAAGAGCTGAGAGTCAGAAATGCAGTTTCACCAGCCCCACATGAGCGCTGTGGGTCAGTTCACCGCTGGAACTGGGAAAGAGGGTCATCCTTCCTCAGAGACCACCCATGACACTGAGCCACAGAGCTGTGTCATAGATCCCTTTCCCCCATCACCACGCAGGCACACAAGCCACACGTACACCTTCCCCATCCTGTAAAGAAGTAGGGGAGTGGGAGGAAATCCGAGAGGGAGCATTTTCACTGAAACTGATTTAGCATTTGTGCACATGGCCCATTGACAAGTTTGCATCTGACAACACTTAGCAGATTAGAAGTAAGAAAGAGTTCCTCTTTCCCATTACATTGCAGGGACGAAGGGGGGCGCTCCTCACTGAGATCAAATCACTCAGGAAAAATCAAGGAGCCAAAGTGGCCCTGCAGTCTGGGGAGCAGAGGTGAATCTGGGACGTGCGCTCATCATGGGTACCAGCTCCTCCTCTGCCCACCTTCCAGTCAGTCCCTGCGAGAGGAGGCTGGGGTCCCGGCATCCTCCTCTCTTAACCCAGGAGAACGATCAACGTCTCATAAACAGTCCCCCAAAACACATCACAGAAACAGGAGAGGCCCATAGAGACTCACAGAGTGGAGGAGCTGAAGAGGGTTGTCAGTGAAGTGAGCACGTCTCCTGAAGGCCGTCCTTGCCTCCACAGGCGATGCCAGGCTCCTTCCCCTCGGACAAGACAGGCCTTCATCTCAAAGCCTGAGTCCTGGAGCTGGGCTTCAGGAAATGTGTCCAGAGCCAGAAAAGCAATCCTGCAGGAACATGACGAAAGGCAGTATTTTTATGAGACGTCGTTGTTCCCCTTCTCTTTTCTCCTAAGATACATCATGGCAGTGTCTGCACTAGAGTTGAGACGCCCGGTTGAGAATCGGGGTATTTGCTGACAGACCCAGAAACATCTCCTAGGAAGGGTAGTTATTGCCACAACTGGTTTTCAGGTCATTGAGTTCCATCCTTAGCAGCTCTGAGAAGGAAGGATGAGAGGCTGATGTGTCATCCCAGGAAGCCTCTTCAGGGGTCATTGCGGAAGATTCAGAAACCAATGTTGAGCTAAGTTTCTGGAGGGGATGCTTGGAGTCTGGTCTGTGCTCTAAGCTCCAGGCGGCCCTTCGGGTCTGGACACAAAAGTGAAGATGAAAATGGTCAAAGAGCTAGAAGGCAATTAGGTATGTGTGCGGCCAGAAGATCGCAGACTGCCACAAATGGTGATGAAAGAAGAAAGTCCAGTACTACTCATCTTGCTTGACTTTTCTGACCCTCTGTTTCTCATCTGTAAAAAGGGGATAATAACGAGCCCTACCTCCTAGGCTTGAACCGCGTGTTAAATGAGACAATACATCTTGAGAGCTCTGAACACTGATGGTATACAATAAGACTGTTACAAATGAGATCCATTATTGCATCCATATGACATGAAATGCAAAATGACGGGCCACAGTCAACAATGTTTAATGCCTCGCTGACTTTTTACAAACAATTCTCAAGCAGAATTTTAAGAACAATAATGGCAGAGGACCAGACACACTTTTCCCAAGAAGGCACACAAATGGCCAACAGATTTATGAAAAAAGTGTTCAAAGTCAGTAGCTATTAGGGAAATACAAATAAAAACCACAATGAGATACCACCCCGCCCCTGTTAGAATGGTTATCATCATACAAGACAAGTAATAACAAGAGTTGGAGAGGATTTGGAGTAAAAGGAACCCTCATACACCATTGGTGGGAATGTAAATTGTCAGAGCCACTATGGAAAATAGTATGCAAGTCCCTCCAAAAATTGAGAATAGAATTAGCATACACGACCCAGGATTCCCTCTTCTGGGCATCTGCCCAAAAAATCTGAAAATACTTATCCATAAAGATACATGTACCCCTCTGTTCATTGCAGCATTATTCACGGTGGCCAAGACATGGAAACAACCATAGTGTCCTTCGATAGATGATTGGATAAAGAAGACGCGGTATGTATACACAATGGAACATTACTCGGCTATAAGGAAAGATGAAATATTTCCACTGGGGATTACAGGACGGGTCCTGAGACTGTCAGGCTAAGTGAAATAATTCAGACAGAAAAAGTCGAGCACTACACGACCTCACTCATATGTGGGACATAAAAGTGAAAGGAAAAAACAATCAAGAGAAACAAAGAAAAAAAAACCCATAGATACCGACAACAGTTTAATGGTTACCAGAAGGTAAGTAAGGGGCTGGAAGGAGAACTGATTCTGGGTGGTAAACACACAATACAACATGTACATGATTTATTATAGAATTGTGTACTTTAAAACGGTATAATTTTACTACCAGTGTCACCCCAAGACATTTAACAAAAATTAATTACAAATTAACAATCAGTGTGTGACTAACATGCTCTTCTTGTAATCATTCCTATTGTTCCAAAACAGAGACTTTTATTAAAGTCTAAGCATTTACACAACGGTGACACACCGTTTTGAAATTTCACCTTCATCCGCACTGGCTGTTCATATAGTGAACAGGTTGCTCAATACTATGGTGTTCAAAATTCCTGGGAAGCATATGTAATATTTACTTTACTTAAAAAAAACACAAAAATATATAAAAATTCCACCAGAAAAAATGGTAGAAACTCAGTGAAATTACAATTCATTCTTTAAGATGATGTATAACATTGAAGTACCTCTAAGACATCGATAATGCGGGGGGCGAGTGGGGGGGCCGCGAACGAGCGAAGAAAAGTTACCAACAGCAGAAACGAAAGCCGTGATTTTCTTACAGACACAGCAAAATTAAAAGGGACAATATGATAATACAACATTCAACTCTACATATATACATGGAACAACTTAGAAGACATGGATCGATTACCCATAAACCATGAACGACAAAAACACACCCAGGTGTGAATAGTCCAATATCTTTTAAAGAAATGAAATCGGTAGTTAAAAACCTTGGTGGTGGGGGGGTGGGAAAGGCAGAGAATAAATACCAGAAACAAACAAGTCATGTGATTTAAATCTGGCACCATTCTGAGAAGTGTGATGAAACCTCGGGCTACCGACTCCGCCCCCCACCCACGTGAATCATCCGTTTGTCCAGTTCTAAAAGGATGCTTGGACTTGCAGCACCTGTAATCACTTAGTGGTCGTCTGGGTTAGCACACTGACTGCTGACGTATTACAGTGCTTGTGTGGAAGTAACCCTTATTTTACTTAACAAGGGCCCCAAAGCACAAGAGCTGAGATGCTGACAAACCAGATATGCCAAACGGAAGCTGTAAAGTGCATGTATGTATAGGAAAAACGTTGTATGTAGGGTTCGGTGCTACCTGTGGTTTCAGGCATCCACTGGGGGTCACGAAATATATTTCCCGTGGATAAGGAGGACTAGTGTAACTCACAGAATATAGTGAAAACAATCACTCAAGAAATCAAAATGTTCCATTAGAAAATATCCTTTTCATACAAAGAAAGCTGTAAAGGAGGAACCAAAGAACAAACAGAGATGAGACACGGAAAAAAAAGAAAGTATAATGGCAGCTGGGAGTCTACCTACATCAATAAGATCATTAAATATGAATCGATTAAACAATCCAGTCAAACCAGACATTGACAGACTGTATTTGAAAAAGCCAGATGAAAGTGTATGACAGCTATGGACACACAGGTCAGATTCAAAGATACAAACAGATTGCCAGTGAAAGCAGGGGAGAAGATATATCAAACAACCAGCAACCACAAGAAAGTTGCAGGGAGCATCCTAATACCAGGCATTTAAATTTTAATTTTCAAAATATATTGAGCACCTGACCCAGCAAATCTCCTAGAGAATCCTTTCCAAGAGAAAGGAAAAACGTATGTCCATACACAGACCTGCACTCAAACATTCATAGCACCTTTATTCATAAGAGCTGAAAGTAGAAACAATCCAAATTTACAACAACTTGTACCTGGATCAAAGAAAAACAAACAGGTATACTCACACAAAGAATACTACACAGTAATAAAAGCAAACTACGGATGCATAGAACTGCATGGATGCATCTCCAACATGGTACATTAAAGAAGCCACACACAGAAGACAACAACGTTGTGATTTCATGTCAATGGCATTCTGGAAAAGGCACAGCTATAGGCACAGATGTATGTCAGTGGTTGCCAGGGCAGGGGAGTGGAGAAAGGAGCTTGGTGGCAAGTGGCACAAGGGCACACTTTCAAATGATGGAAATTTTCTCTATTCTTATTGTGGTGCTGGTTACATAATTGTATACAGTCGTCAAAACTCTACAGACTGTACACTCTAAGTGTAAATTATATCCTGATACTTTTGACTTCAAAAAATGGAAAAGGAAATGTGAATGGAAGTATTTAAACATTGTCCACTACATCTGCCCTAAGTCAAAGACTCTCTCCCTGTGACTGTCAAACCCGTTTTTTAACTGGTCTCTCATATCCCCTCAGGGGGTCCCTGTCACTCTCCCTTTCCCAGTTGCGGGCCTGTCCATTACTTTTGAGACAAAGTCCACATTCTTACACAAGGACTTCAAGGCATGCTCGAGCCCCTGCCTACTCTCTTGTAATTTGGAAAGCCGACCTTCCCCATTTGTCCCTTTTTTTGGCTTCGTTCCCATCTTCCAATTGTCCAAGCTCCCCCACCTCCATTTTCCCCTCTTCCTGAAGGCTCCCGATTAGTCATCTCCTGTGCATCCTTCACATTTCAGCCCAAGCAATGCCTCTTCAAGGAAGCCTTCCCCAAAGATCTAGCTAAGGTCATTTCCTTCAGTACCACCAATCACAGCAGTAAGTTTTACATTTATTTGTGTGATCGTTAGATTCAGTATTTCTTTTTTACTTTCTTATTAATATTTACTTAATGCCAAATTTACTCTCCTGCCATAAGATTTTGTTGCTTCAGTTTCTTCTGGGAGATCTTTTTCGTCTGTGCAACCTCTTCTTCTGGTTTAGGATCCATCTGTTCTTTCCGTTAGGATCATCTCAATGTGGCAGGGAGAGCTCATGTGTGGGTTAATCAGCCCGTGAACTCTGTAAGTTCTGTGCTGCATCTTGGGAGCTTTGTTCCTCTGTAGGAGTGTTCAATGAGCAGAGACTCTACATCTAAACCCTTAAGTTCAGCATTACTCCCTGTATTTTAAAGCATGTACAGTAAAAATTCTGCATTCTTTTTGGGCCACGAACCCTGCGTCCAAGCCCCTGTCTCCCAGGGCACACCTACCAACTCCACCACTGTAATGACGGAATGGTACACAATACTCTGTAAGGTGACATCCTTTAGATACTTGGTGGGATTTTGGATATACATACCATTACACGTGGGCAGCCTCATGAGTGTTCTTAAAAATGAAAATGAAGATTTGAACCTCTCGATGTACACGATTTTGTAGGGTCCCTGATTCAAGTGAATAGCGAACCATTTTCAGATGTCACCTCAGCCTGCTCATTGGAAGAGCTCGTCAGATTCACTGCTGTCTCATGATCTGACATAAAGAACATGAGTGAAGGGATGTGTGTTTTTTCACTGTATACCACATGCACTGAGTACAGTGACTTCACTGTGGTTGGAGCTTGGTGAATTGTAGTTAAATGAATAATCTATCTCTCTGTGTTTCTTACACACACACACACATACACACACACACAAACACACACACACATTCACACACAGCATATGCCCCAAACTCAAAAAAGGAGAAAATCCTTCATTGTGCAACTATGGATGGACTCTGAAGGGTTTATGCTAAGTGAAATAAGTCAGACAGAGAAAGACAAATACTGTATGTTCTCACATATGTGGAAAAAAATTGTCCAAACTCATAGAAGTAGAGACTAGAATGGTGGATGTAGGAAGCTGGGCAAAATGTTGGCCAAATTGTACAAACTTCCAGCTAGAAGTGGAATAAATTATGGGGACCTCATATACAGCATGGTGACTATGATTAGCAATATTGTATTATATAACGAAAGTTCTTAAGAGAGTAGATCTTAAATATCATCACATGTAAAAGATGGTAATTGTGTGAGGGGATAGAGATGTTAAGTAACCCTGTGGAAATCCTTTCTCAATATAGATGTGCGTCAAATTATCATGCTGTACACCTTAAACTCACATATGGAAAATGACATCATAAAACTTGTGGTGTCAGGTGAGTCTCTTGAAATCTCCCCTGGAATTTATAACAAATTGAACAATTAGAACTCCACAAAAGACTCTCAGCGCAGCAGAAAACCAAGACTGAGGCAAACTACTGAAATCATATAAAGGTGGGCAAATTGCACAAGTGGAGTAGTAGGGAAGGGAGAAGTATGGAGATGGGGCCATGCGGGGGCAGGATAGAGACCTAGCTCTGTGGGGCAAGCTCGCTGCATCCTGGAACTACCACAGCTGCAGGAGAGGGAAGAACTTGGACTACAAGGGCTCTGCTTATGGCCCACAGGGCTGAGGGAACAGCATATAACACGGCTGAACCCAAAGGTCACAGCAGAGACCTCGGAGCAAAGACTGAGGGAAGAAGGCTGAAAATGGTGGTTTAAGCCCTCACTGCCAAGCAGAGAATGGAAGCCTCAGGCACTGAGACTAGCCGCCCCCTTCTTACCCTCCCAGAGCTCGCCCCACCCCCATCTGCCCCGTCCTAGAAGTGGAACAGTGTCAGTATCACATCCAAAGAACAGAATATTTGCAGTCCTTAGAACTATGGTCCACTGAAAGAGACTTGTAACTCACCTAGTTCAGGCAAAGGGGAGGGAGCCGTGGAAGCAGGACAGGTTGTGGTGATGGTTGCCACCACTGCTCTGGGCCACCTCTCAGAACTCACCCTGCTCCTGTCCCCACCTATCTGGGCGGATCCCTGCAGGAGTAAACAGAAATGCTGAAACACACGGGCTCTGAATCAGGTGCAGGAAGAGCTTGGAACTTCAAAGGCTCTCTGCATCCCCACAGGGATGCGGCGCCCTATGACTGAGGCAAACTGTTCACAGAGAAGAAGCCCACTTTCCAGGGAACCCAGCCATTGTTTGAGAAGCTGGAATAGTGCAGAGAAAACATAACACTACAGGGTGAGAGAGAAGAAAGGCTGCAGTCGGACAGAAAATAGAACATTCTACCAACAAGTACTGGAAAACAAAAGAAAGACCTCTTCCTATCAACCTGTTGCAGAAGCCACTCCTGTAGATTTCTAGGAAGAGAAATAATAAATCAGTAATTGCCATGAGTAACCAAGGCAACAAGACAGCTCAGAAAGAAAGTGAAAAGTCTCCAGAAAAGGAACTTAAAGATATGGAAATATGTGACTTAAATGATAGAATTCAAGATTGCAGTTTTGAAAAAACTCAACGAGAAGCAAGAAAACACAGAAAGGCAGTTTAATGAACTCAGAAACACAACCAAAGAAGAACATGAGCATTTTACCAAAGAGATTGAAATTTTAAAAAAGAACCAAATAGAATTTCTGGAGATTAAGAACTCCATAGAAGAAATTAAGAATGAAATAACCAGCTTAGGTAGTAGAGTTGAACAGATGGAGGAAAGAATCAGTGACATCGAAGATAGAAACCCGGAAATTACACAGATGGCAGAAGAAAGAGACATGAGACTTAAAAGAAATGAAAGAACTCTGCAAGAACTTTCTCACTCCATCAGAAAGAGCAATATAAGAATAATGGGCATACCAGAAGTAGAAAAAAGAGAGAAGGGAACAGAGAATATATTCAAACAAATTGTTGATGAGAACTTCCCAAACTTGTGGACAGAACTGGATCCTCGAATCCAAGAAGCAAATAGAACACCTAATTACCTCAATCCCAACAGGCCTTCTCCAAGGCACATTGTATTGAAGCTGTCTAAAATCAACGACAAAGAAACAATCCTCAAAGCCAGGGAAAAGAAGACGGTAATCTACAAAGGAAAGCCCATTAGATTATCATCAGATTTCTCAGCAGAAACTCTACAAGCCAGGAGGGAGCGGAAACAAATATTCAAACTATTGAAAGAGAGAAAATATGAGCCAAGAATAATATATCCAGCAAAGATATCCTTTAGATATGAAGGAGGGATAAAGACCTTTCCAGACATACAGAAGCTGAGGGTCATTCTAACACATGACCTGCACTACAAGAAATACAAAAGGAGGCTAGTTGACCACCATCAACAGGGACAATTTATGGCAACCAAAACATAAAAAGGGGGAGAGTAAAGACCTGAACCGGAATATGGGAATGGTAAAAGTAAGCGTGCTGAAGAAAATGGCATACTCTAAATTTCAAACTTTCTTTTACATAAACTTAATGGTAACCACTCAAAAACAATCCAGAACTGAAATATATACTGTAATAAAAGAAGAAACAGAGGGAAACATCATAGAATGCTACCACACAGAAATAATAGACAATAACATAGAGGCAAGAAACCATGGAGACACAATCTCACCAGAAACTAAAAATAGAATGATAGGAAATCCTCACATATCACTATCACCCTAAACATAAATGGGACTGAACTCACATTAAAAAGGCACAGACTAGCAGATTGGATCAAAAAATGAAACCCAACCATTGCTGTCTCCAAGAGACATATCTCAGCTACAAG
Source organism: Rhinolophus ferrumequinum (assembly GCF_004115265.2). Taxonomy (NCBI): domain Eukaryota; kingdom Metazoa; phylum Chordata; class Mammalia; order Chiroptera; family Rhinolophidae; genus Rhinolophus; species Rhinolophus ferrumequinum. Next base: position 83,087,083 of record NC_046284.1, read on the forward strand.
GACAGCAGAGACTCAAAGCAAAAGGGTGGAAATTGACACTCCAAGCAAATGGTACCCAGAGAAAATCAGGTATAGCCATAATGATATCAGGTGAAACAGACTTCAGGGTGAAAAAGATAACAAGAGACAAAGATGGACATTTCATAATGGTAAAGGGGACTATACAACAAGAAGACATAACAGTCATCAATATTTATGCCCCCAATCAGGGAGCACCGAAATATAACAAGCAACTACTAACAGAACTAAAGGGAGAAATTCACCAAAACACAATTATACTAGGGGACTGAAATACATCATTGACAGCTATGGATAGCTCATCCAAACAGAGAATAAATAATGAAATAGCAGCCCTAAATGACACATTAGATGAAATGGATATAATTGACATATATAGAGCACTTTATCCTAAAAGCTCAGACTATACGTTTTTCTACTGTACATGGAACATTCTCACATATAGACCATATATTGGGACATAAAGTCAGCCTCAGCAAATTTAAGAAGATTGAACTCATACCAAGAATATTCTCTGATCACAAGGCTTTGAAATTGGATATCAACTGCCAAAAGAAAGCAGGAAAAAACACAAATACAAGGAGATTAAACAACATACTTTTAAAGAACGACTGGGTCAGAGAAGAAATTAGAGGAGAGATCAAAATACATAGAAACAAATGACCATGAAAATACATTCTACTAAAATTTTTGGGATGCAGCGAAAGCAGTTTTAAGAGGGAAATTTGTATAATGACAAGCCTATCTCAAGAAACAAGAAAAATCCAAATAAATAACCTCACGGTACACCTTAAAGAACTAGGAAAGAAGAACAAATAAAACCTAAGCTTAGCAGAAGAAAAGGAAATAATCAAAATCAGAGCAGAACTAAATGAAATAGAGAACAAAACACAATAGAAAAAAATTAATCTGAAAAAGAGCTGCTTCTTTGAAAAGATTAACAAAACGACAAACCCTTGGCTAGGCTCACTAAGATAAAAAGAGAGAAGACACTAATTAACAAAATCAGAAATGAAAAAGGGAAGTTATAACGGATGCCACAGAATACAAAATATCATCCAAGAATACTATGAAGAAATATATGCCACCAAATTCAATAACCTAGAAGAAATGGACAAATTCTTAGAAACATATAGCCTTCCTAGGCTGAACATGAAGAATTGGAAAATGTAAACAGACTGATCACCAGTAACAAAATTGAATCTGTCATCCAAAACCTTCCCAAAAGCAAAACTCCGAAACCAGATGGCTGCACTGGTGAATTCTACGAAACCTTCAAAGAGGACCTAATACCAATCCTGCTCAAACTCTTTCCAAAAATGAAGAAGAGACAGTACTCCCTAACTCATTTTATGATGCCAACATTACACTGATTCCAAAACCTGGCAAGGACAACACAAAAAAAAGAAAACTACAGACAATATCTCTGATGAATACGGATGCAAAGATCCTAAAAAAAATTTCTAGCAAATCGAATGCAATAATGTATTAAAAAGATTATTCATCACGACCAAGTGGTGTTCATCCCCGGGGCACAAGGATTGTTCAACATATGCAAATCCATCAATGTGATATATGACATAAACAAAATAAAGGACAAAATCATATGATTATATCAATTGATGCAGGAAAAGCATTTGATAAGATACAACATCCATTTATGATTAAAACACTTAATAAATAGGTATAGAAGGAAAATACCTTAACATAATAAAGGCCATATATGACAAGCCGTCAGCTAATCTCATAATTAACGGTGAAAAACTGAAGCCCTTTGCTCTACATTCAGGAACACGACAGGGCTGTCCCTTATCACCTCTGCTTTTCAACATAGTGTTGGAAGTCCTTGCCAGAGCAATCAGGCAAGAGAAAGAAATAAAAGGCATCCACATTGGGAATGAAGAAGTTAAATTATCACTCTTTTCAGATGACATGATGCTATATATAGAAAACTCTAAAGACTACCAAAAAGCTATTAGAAACAATCAACGAATACAGTAAAGTTGCCGGTTACAAAATCAACGTACAAAAGTCCATTGCATTCCTATATACTAACAATGAAATCACAGAAAAAGAATTAAAAAAAGTAATTCCTTTTGCAATTGCAGCAAAAAACAATAAAATACCTAGAAATAAGCTTAACTAAGGATGTGAAAGAACCTATATGTTGAAAAGTACAAGACATTTTTAAAAGAAATTGAAGAAGACACAAAGAAATGGAAAGACATTCTGTACTCATGGATTTTAAGAATCAACATACTTAAATGGCCATATTTACCCAAAACAATATACAGATTAATGCAATCCCTATCAAAATCCCAACGTATTTTTTAAGAAATAGAACAAAAAATCATCAGATTTGTTTGGATCCACAAAAGATCCCGAATAGCCAAAGCAATCCTAAGAAAAAAGAACAATGCTGGAGGTATCACACTCCCTTACTTCAGCTTGTACTACAGGGGTACAATAATCAAAACAGCATGGTATTGGCAGAAAAAACAGACATGTAGACCAATGGAATAGAACTGAGAACCCAGAAATAAAACCACATAAATATTGACAGATAAATTTTGACAAAGAAGCAAAAAAACACGCAATGGAGAAAAGACAGCCTGTTTAATAAATGGTGCTGGGAGAATTGGAAAGCCACGTGCAAAAGAATGAAACTGGACTGCTATCTGTCACCACGTACCAAAATTAATTCAAAGTGGATCAAAGACCTAAGCATGAGCCCTGAAACAATAAACAGCAAAGAAGGAAACATAGGTACTACACTTATGGACCTTGGGTTCAAAGATCATTTTATGAATTTGACTCCAAATGTAAGGGTAGTAAAAGCTAAAGTAAATGAATGGGACTATATCAAACTTAAAACTTCTGCACAGCAAAAGAAACCATCGACAAAATACAGAGGTAGCTAATTCAATGGGAGAAGATTTTTGCAAAGTGCCTGTGATAAGGGGCTAATATCCAAAATATACAAGGAACTCATGAAACTCAATAACAAAAAAAGAAACAACCCAATTGAAAAATGGGCAGGGGACCTGATGAGACATTTCTCCAAAGAGGACATACAAATGGCAAATAGACATATGGAAAAATGCTCAACATCACTAATCATCAGAGAAATGGAAATAAAAACCACAAAGAGATATCACCTTTCCCCAGTCAGAATGGCTATTATCAACAAGACAAATAGTAACAAGTGGTGGAGAGGCTGTGGAGAAAAAGGAACCCTCATACACTGTTGGTGGGCATGCAGACTGGTGCAGCCGTTATGGAAGGCAATGTGGAGGTTCTTCAAAACAAATTAAGAATAGAATTACCATATGACCCAGCAATCCCTGTCCTGGGTATCTACCCCCAAAAATCTGAAAGCATTTATCTATAAAGAAAAGTGTGCTCCATTGTTCATTGTTGCTTTATTTACGGTGGCCATGACATGGAAACAACCAAAATGTCCTTCGATAGATGAATGGATAAAGAAGTTGTGGTATATATGCACAACGGAATACTATTTGGCGGGAAGAAAAGATGAAAAAAACTATTTGTGACAACATGGATGGATCTTGAGATTATAATGCTAAGTGAAATAAGGAAGACATTAACAGTAGAGAACCATATGATCACTGATATGTGGGGCAACCACACCACAGTCCCCCAAGGGCAGGAGGGCTAAACTCGGACTGGTCAGAAGGCCTGGTGTGGGGCAGCTGCAGTCCGTGACTGTCAGAATAGGTGAGAGGGATAGCGAGGACATTTGGTTTTGTTAGGGACGGGGCCATCTCCCAGGGGCCAATGGACAGGTTAGGTTAGATACGGACCAGGTGCTTCGTCACAATCCTGTCACGCTTTGGACATGTTACCTAGCAGACTCCTGGGCCTGTCTAACTATGCCTCTTGTCACAACTTTGCACTTGTTTATTTATTCCCTGATTCATTTGGTAAAGAAAGAAGAGTTTAAGGGTTAATAAAGAAAGGAAATTACTTTCCTGAGCAAAAAGAGTTGCATCCCTGGAAACACACAACCACTTAGCAACCCACACTACTCTCTGGAGACATACAGAAACACAGTGTTTATAAAGGCAAAAACCACAAAGTGTAATTCTCTCATGCAAATGAAGGACTGCTGGCTAATTTAGCAGGGGTTGGTTAGTTCCAATAAGCAAAGGAGGAACTCAGAACTCCAAGAAGGAGGTAAAGTTTATATGTGTCCACACAGCAGTTGTTGTTCCCGGATATTGATGAGCGATCCTGGGACTGAGTTGACTCCCAGGTTGGCAACTTCAGAGCAGCTCTGAGACTGAGGCACCGGGTGTTCATCGGCCCCACTTCCCCAAAAGCCTCCGACTCTAGTTTATGCGTCTCTCTTCGTAATGTTTATTCCAACTCTTTTTTCCCCATGATCACAGTTTGTCTCTCCAAATTATGTGTCAGGTAGTGTAATGGGAGATAGGAATGCAGTCGTACGAAAAGAGAATAAAAAAAACATCTTACCTTTAGGGAGCTTACATTGTAGTGGGATCATGTAGCAGAGAAATCTCTGTAATTTGTCAGCTGTTGGTAATGGCTGTGATTAAAATTAAATGTGTAATAATGAAGTGAAAGCGGTGAATATTGCCAGAAACAGTTGGCCTAGAGAAAATTTCCCATGTAGGTGACATTTGAAGTTGAAAGGCAAAGGAGATGGATATCTGGGAGAAAAGCATTCCAGATATCAGTAAGACCTAGTGGAAAGGTGTGGGAGTGGAACTCAGGCTACAGTGTATGAGGAACCGTGTGGAGCCCGTGTGGCTGGCACAGCATGACCTACGGAGAGACAGGACATGAGTTCAGGGAGGTAATGGGCGACACATCACATAGTGTTTTCTGGGCCCTTGAGGGGGTGGGGTGGAAGTTGACTTCCTCTCAGCGACCCAAGGGAGGGCCCTTAGCACAGAAGACCCAGGCTTGTGTCAGAGGTAAGAGGCCCAGGTTAGCCAATGTAAGGGGCGGAGCTCCCGGTTTGCCCCAAGGAAGAACCCTTACCCAGCCTCTCAGCAGCTGACCATGGCTAAACTGGGCAATCCTGTGCACTCAGGGGGACTCTTGTAACTGGTCCACACTAAGATACACACAAAAGAATGATATACTTAGGAGAGAGGAGAAAGCGCCCTCTTGGTGTAGGTGAGATCCTGCTCAGGACAGTGTACAAGAGGGACCAGAAGACGGTGCCACTGAACTCCACAGCACACCTACTACCTAAGGCCACTCTACTAAGAGCAGAGGACATAGGAGCCCTATGTAATTCATAGAAAGAAACACATGGAGGCATCTAAAATTGGGAGACAAAGAAACATGTTCCAGATATAAAAAAAAGAATGAAGTTCCATAAAAAGTACTAAATGAAATGGAGATAAGCAATCTATCAGATGGTAGATTTCCAAACACTGGTTATAAGGATGTTCAATGATCTCAGGGAAAACTTCAACAGAGAGACAGGAAGCATAAAAATGGACATGAAAACCATGAAAAGAATCGAGTGAGAAATAAAGGATACGATGACGGAAGTGAAGAATATATTATAGGCAATCAACAGTAGATTAGATGAAGCCGAGGATCCAACCAGCGATGTCGATAAGGTAGTAGAAAACACCCAACCAGAGCAGAAAAAAGAAAAAGAATCCAAAAAATTGTGGAGAATTTAAGGGTCCTTTGGGACAATATCAAGCATAACAACATCCACATTATAGGGGTACAGAAGAACAAGAGACAGACAAGGTATTGGAAATGTATTGAAAGAAATAATGACTGAAAACTTCCCTAACCTGGTGAAGGAGATAGACAGACAAGTCCAGAAAGCAGAGAGAGTCCCAAACAAGATGAACCCAAAGAGCACAGCAACAAGACATGTCATAATTAAAATGACAAACGTTAAAGACAAAGAAAGAATCCCAACAGGAGCAAGAGAAAAGCAGTTAGTTTCCTATAATGGAGCCCCCATAAGACTGGCAGCTGATTTCTCAACAGAAACTTTGTAGGCAAGAAGGGATTGGCAGGAAATAGTCCATGGGATGAAAAGCAAGGACCAACAACCAAGATTACTCTGCCCAGCAAAGTTATCATTTAGAATTGAAGGGCAGATAAGGAGCTTCCCAGATATGAAAAAGCTGAAGGAGTTCATCACCACCAAACCAGTATTATGAGGAATCTTAGAGGGACTTCTTGAAGTTGGGAGGGGGGTTCAGGATGGGGGAAAGGGGGAGGGATTAAGAAGTCCAAATTGATTGCTTCACAGTAGTCATGGGGATGTAGGGTATAGCATAAGGCATACAGTGAGTAATACTGTAATAACTAGTTATGGTGCCAGATAGGTACTAGATCTATCAGGGTGTAGGTGGGAAACGGATCGGGGGTGAAAAAGGTGACGGTGTTGAGAACTATGAATCGGTAGTTAATACATATGGGGAATATAATCAACAATGTTGTAAATCATGGAAGGTGCCAGATGGGCACCGGACTTTTCAGTGGAATCACATCATAGACTGTGTACATGCCTGACCAATGCGTAATACACCGGAAGCTGAGGTAAAAAATATTAACTGTAAGTTGTAACTAACTATGTAGGCATATATAGTCACAGGATGTGGAGTACAACATAGGGAAATAGTCGGTGGCATTATAACAGCTACATAAGATGTCAGAGGGGTAGTAGCTTGGGGCAGAGGAGTTATCACTTTGTGACTGGTGTAAATGTCTAACTGTTATGTTGCTTCGCATGCCTGAAACTAGTAAAAAAAAACTTTAACAAAAACAAAAGAGGATCTATGATACTCTCAGGAGAAGGAGGAGGAGGAAGGGCCTTCTCAGTGAACACGAGTTCACACCCAGGCCGGTGTGTGAGAGGGACACAGAAACTGGGACAGAGTAGTCAGAGAGAAAGAGAGAGCTTTCGAGAGACAGAAACAGATTACTTCTGTCAGGACACTGTCCCGCTGAATTAGTCCCCACCTGTGGGCCCAGAGCCCTACTACTGGATGACGTGCCTGTCTTTCCGGGGAAAGGACGCCCCTCCTCAGGGACAGTGTCTAGGGAATGACTCAGCTGCCCGTGGCCTGTGCCTCAGTCACACTGTCTTGACAATCATCAGCACCCACTGCCCATGAGGACAAGGACATGGTGTAGTTGTGGGGAGCATCGTGCTGTAAACTGGGTCCCCACACCTCCTCAAGCCCTGGACCGCCCTCCTGCTGATCTCCGTGCCAACGCGATGATGTACGGGGTGGAGGAACCTGTACATTACCAGTGCACCTTGTGGAAGCGCATGACTCTGAGGTATTTCCCCTCCTGCGTGGTGTGTCTCCTCTCTACCTTCCACCACCACCTCCACAGGGAATGTGAGGATTCTATCCCCTATACCGAGTACCAAGCCCGCTGGGCGAGCAAGAGACAGAGGGTCAGACTTCTGACAGTGGGTCAGTCCCGGGGTCCTCGTGAACCTGAGCAAACCTCCTCCGTTCCCCTTCCTTGGCTCCCCCACCTGGCCTGGGCTGTGCTGAGCCTTCCCTGCCTCCTCCAAGGAGCCCCGGTTACCTCCACTTCCTCCCTCCTCAGGAGCTGAGGCCTTCCATCCACACTGGGCCCAGGCGCCTGCTCTGCAGAGGGTGATCTGCTCTTAAGTATTCGGGCCAAATTCCTGAGTTAATATGTGGCCATAGGTTTGTCTCAGGCCCTGAGCAAAGGTGGGGGTGCTGTCAGCAGTTACTGCTCTCATCAGTATGGTCACCATGGGCTCCTCGAGCTGCACATGACCGAGGACTGCCCTCCCTGAGGAGGGGCACCCTGACATTTCATCTCTGTGGCACCAGAGCAGGGATGGGGAAACCCCAGCACAGGTGAAATCACACAACTAGCGAGAGCACTGAGTAAGCGAGGTCCTTCCTGCTTTGCTCTCACAGACATCCCGGGATGCAGATCCATGAACAGCTGAGAGACCAACCCTCTGGACCAAGAAAGACTCCTCCGCAGAGTTCGGAGACTTCACACTCTGGGACAGAGACCCCCAACGGTCGAGGACCTTCACCCGAGACCCAGTCACACGTGCAGGAGCAGACACAGCAGCTCGAGTAATCGCTACCCGAGCTCACACCTCCCCTTCTCTCAGAGGCCTCACTCGGCCTCCCCGGAGAGCCTACAGGCTGCACCCTGGGACACAGAGCCACAAATCTTCAGCTCATGGCTGCCGTGTGGCCAGGTGACACTGAGTTCCTGTGTAGCCGAGCCCCTTGTGTTATTAATGCCCCTTGTATTTTTGGCAGTGAGAATGAAATAAGTTAATTCTTATTTAGCGTAATAGATATTGGCTTTCACTAAATGTTTGAACTGCTCCAGGTGTCACACAGCTTATAATCAAAGATGAGGAAAGTATGTTTGTGTACTAGATTAACGGAAGAATGGTTTCATAAATTATAGAAATGTCGAAGTATTCTGCTGTAACCTGAAACTAATGCAAAATAATAACGAATGTTAACTGAATTTGAAAAAAACTTCCCACTGACGTAGCCACCCATCTATGATATTTTGTTATGGCAGCCCCAGCTGAGTGATAATACAAATCGGTACATCTGTAGACACTGATATTGAAAGAGATGCAAACTATATAATAAAATAAAAACAAAAGGTAAGGAACAGTATGCATAACATAATAGTACAGATGCAAAAAGAAATGATGATAAATTGTTGGTTGAAAAAAATAAAAAAGAACGAATGTTACTCATGTTCTGCAGGACTACATGTAAAGCAAGTTCCTGGAGAAATGTTTGAAAAGATTCGCAAAAGCTCTACCAGGTAAATCACACCACAATGATCGCCTAACCAAGGCGGTGCTCATTGTCTGGTTTCTGCTTTTTGCTTGAAAGATAACCTCACTGACACACAATGATGAGACAGTCCGCAGAATCCTGATTCTTCCACCCCGCAACCCGTGTTGTCATAATGTCATTTTGTGTTGCTGATGTACTGTTTGTTTGCAATCAGGAGGACACAACTTCTGGGTCTGGAGCAGAAATGATGAGTTTGCTTTGATGTAAGAAGGAATCTCTCCAAGGTAGCGGTGCCCAGCTGCTGAGGCCCACGAGTCTGATATGAAAAAGTGTCATCTGTGACTGAAGACACACAGACTTCTCCCTCAGTTCCCCGGAGCGGCCCGTCCTTTACTCCCTAGCTGCATAAACACTTCCTCCGTTTGCATTTTGGGAGAAGGATTTGAGAAGTCTCGCTGTCCGGTCCTTTCGTTTGGCCCAATCGAATAACCCTTTGTCTATCGCCAAGCACTGGTGTCTCCCTGTTTTGGCTTTACCTACGCAACTGGCTCACGAACGAAGATTTGGGGAGATGATTGTGTATCATCTGTTCCATCCATCTTGTAGGGGAGAGGCCAGGGCAATTGGAGACCCTGCTGTCTGCAGTCACCATCGTGTCCTTATGAGGGAAGGAGGTTCACTCCAGGGACGGAAAGGGCCTCGGGGACTGAGGGATTCTGAGAATGACCCCTCGTGTCTGAGTCCTGGAATAACTGTATTATGACCAATCCTGCTCGCCTCTGGTCAAGGTGAGTTAGGCACCCTTCCCTACAGGGGTTAGTGTGAACCCCACATCCACAGGAGGTGGCCCATAAACACTGCATTCGCTGCTGAGCCCGGCCAACCAGCCACGGTGCCTGTGGGTGACAAGCTCTGACACGGGTATTGGGGTCCATCCCTTTCCCCAGGACGAGCCACAGCTGCCATCAGCAGGTGGACTGTCCCGAGTGGACCTGGATTTCTAGACTTCCTTGTCCCCACAACCAATCTGCTCTTCCCTCGTCCGCTCCTAATTAATCAAATCTATAGACAATGAGTATGGCCGAAATGGGACGAGAGGGGTCCCCGGCGATGCCTGAGATACATGTTACCCCAGGCTGGAATTGGGAGCTAGAGCGCCTGAACAGTGTCTTCTCAAATTTTATCAAATTGTGGGGTGATCAAATATAAATTTTGTGGACATTCTGGCTTACCTTCCTCTGAGGATGAAATGATGACATAAATGTATGGAACCTAGCTCAGGGAAGTGGCCAGCACATAGCACACACCCCCAAATGGGAGTTATTATTATTCATGGCATTAGTATAGAACTCAATACAGGGATGTATTGTCATAACTGGACGCAGCTGAAGGATCAGGCAGGCCATTCCCCACCATGTCACACAGATAGAAATTATCCAGGCAACTTAACAGAGACAGGATGTCTCACTTAGTGTGTGTGGGAGATTAACCTCATCACAGAAACAGGAGCAGGTCGCTTTCAGAGCCACAGCCTCACTAGAGGTATCTTGCGGGGAAGACGGCACCTCACCAAGGCTGAAGTGATGGGGACCTGGAGCTGCCCTGTCACTCACCTAGAAGTGGGGTCCAGTACTAAAAAGAGAGAAGGAAGCCAGAAACAGCTGAACAAGGGAAAGCTGCCGCTACGTTCCTCCCAGCCTTGCACAGAGTTCCCGTCCAGAGACTAAAAGAGTTTGTACAGAGGAGTTCACTTGAGGAATCTAGTGTAACCCTTGTACCAAAGTGCAGGACCTAAAAGCACATGCTAATGTCACTCCGGAGGTCATACATGAGCACCCTAAACATATGACACTAAGGTGTAGATTATGATACCAATGACATATCATTACCCAATTAACCCCCTAAGAAAGGCCACTTTGTTTAAACATAGGAACTTCCTGTGGTAATCAGGACATTAAACAGATTGTTTGGAGAGCACTTCCCTTAATATCTCAATAAATTCACACTTGTTTGATGAAAAGTCAACATTTTATTGGAGATAGATATTATTGGAAACCAGGACTGTAGTAGAACTTCCTCTTACTTCACGTATTTGCTGAAATGTGAAATCCTCCTGCATTTTCCTATCAAGCGAAGAGAAAGATGGCCCCTATTACCGCTTCTATTCACCTGTACTGGCTGGCATCTGTCCAATGTGGTAAAATGAGAAAAGGGAAAAAGACAACATGTTTCAAACAGCACAAAACTCTGCTCGACTCACAATGAGATGAACTGAATGTAAAATCCAAAAGGATCTAGAAAAACCTTTCAAGAATTAAGAAGTCAGATTAACAAGGTTGCTGGAGAAATACCAAGTGTGCAGATATATCTGTATATACAACTTCAATCAGGATATAAAATTTCAAAAACAAGGCAATTCTCAATACTATCAAACACTTAGACATACATTAACAAAAGATTGGTAATGCCATCGGGGAAAGCAAAAAACCTTTACTGAGACAATTTTCACAGTCAGATATCCCACGTGGTAGTTTTCAGTGTTTTCAGCTCATCTTCCTTAATCCTGTGCTTGCCCTTCCCCTGCACGATAAACATGAAGGTGGGAACGCAACTTAGCAGAGTGTCATTGAGATTACACTGTAGGTGTACAAAGGACACTGCAGCTCTGGTTTCGTAAAAAAGACTTCCAAGCATGTCGTTTACCACTACTTTTTAGCACAGTCTTTCTATTGGTACAAGGAAATGAAATGAATGTTTCTGTACAGAACACATGACACAGAATGAAAGTATTAAATGGAAGTTTTTAAGGAAAGCAAAATTTGCATCCCATAATTCCTAAGAGATGAAAGAAATTTACAAGAACATATCACTTAAGTGCTTAGACCTGAAACAATTTTCTGACTACAAGATACCTAAAACAGTAATGTTACATTGGTTACTGCTTAGGTGAAGTAAACAGAAAATCCCAGTACTACATTTGTTTTTTCTCTATGTTGCAGGATTGCAAAATTTTCTCTGGGCAGTTTAGCCATCATGTGATTGCTTAAGTGGGGTACTAATTTGTTCCCATTTTCACCTGTAGTCCTAGTACTAAATTATGAATAATGCCTTTTACACACTTTAAAGTTTTTCAGTGTGTATAACAAATTATATGGTCACAGCATTTTAAATCCTTACCATCCTTTTTGATATGAAAATGTGAAGCACCTAATACCATGTTTTACACCATGCTCCCCAGAAAAAGAATGGGGGTGCTATAAAGACACAATGAAAGAAAGATACATGGAAAAACTCAAACATTTATTACAAAAATAAATGCTTTTTAAAATCTTTCCTGAAGAAGAACAATTAATATAATGGTATATCTGAAGTAAAAAAACATGGCTATTTGATGTATGTGAACATTGTAGAATGATTACCAAGATAAACAAAAGTAATTAACACATCCATCACTTCATATAATTAACATTTATTATTATTGTTTTTTTGTTTTGGTGAGAATCCTTAAACATCTATTCTCATCAACTTGCAAGTATACACTACCATGCTATTAACTAAAAGAAGGGCTTTTGAGAAACAACTTTGATCAATTTCAACATTTCCCCATGATATCTGTTATGTTTAGATATTCAGGTAGTACTGTAAATATTAAATAACATATGTTTTCCTCATATATGAACCATTTCATCCATATTTTGACTATATCAGTATAGAGTTCAAGAATGTATTCATTTTCTTTTTTATTAAATTTATTGGGGTGACATTGGTTAGGAAAATTATATACTAGGTTTTCAGTGTACAATTCTATAATACATCATCTATATATCACATTGTGTGTCCTCCACCCAGAGCAATTGTACTTCCATCATCATATATTGATGCCGTTTATATGTTCTACCACTTCTCCACACCCCTAACCTTCTGATAACCACTAAACTGTTTGTCTGTGTCTATGAGTTTTTGCTTTCAGATGTAATCCCACATATGCGTCAAGTCATGATTCTCGACTTTTTCTGACTTATTTCGCAAAGCATGATAGTCTCAAGATCCATCTATGTTGTCACAAATGGCAATTATTTCATCTTTTCTCATGACCAAGTAATATTCAATTGTATATATGTACCACATCTTCTTTATGCAGTAATGTATCAAAGGACACTTCGGTTGTTTGCATGTCTTGGCCACTGTGAATAATGCCACAGTGAACATCGGAGCACATATATCTTTAAGGATAAATGTTTTCAGATTTTCTGGGTAGATACCCAGAAGAGGGATTGCTGGGTCGAATGGTAATTCTATTCTTATTTTTTTGAGGAACCTCCATGTTTCCATAGCAGCTATACCATTTACACTCTCATCAGCAGTGTATGAGGGTTCCCTTTTCTCCAACAGTTGGTATTACTTGTCTTGTTGATGATAGCCATTCTAACAGGTGTGAAGTGGTACCTCATTGTGATTTTGATTTGCATTTTGATTTCCCCAATAATTAGTGAAGTTGAGCATTTTTTCATATATCTGTTGGCCATTTGTCTTCTTGGAGAAGTGTCTGTTCAGACCTTCTGCACATTTTTTAATTGGATTGTTTGTTATTTTGTTTTTGAGTTGTATGAGTTCTTTATATATTTTGGATATTAGCCCTTATTGGCGGTGTTGTTTGCAAATATCTTGTCCCATACTGTGGTTGCCTCTTTGTTGTGTTGATGGTTTCTTTAGCCTTACAGAAGGTTTTTAGCTTGATATAGTCCTATTTGTTTATTTTTGCTTTAAATTCCCTTGCCTAGGAGGTCAAATTCATAATATCCACCCTAAACCCATAATCTTACTACCTATGTTTTCTTGTATGCAATGTATTGTTTCATATCTTATATTTAGGTCTTTGATCCATTGAGTTAATTTTTGTGTATGGTAACAACAATCTAGTTTCATTCTTTTGCAGGTGGCTATCCAATTTTCCCAGTACCATTTATTGAAGAGGCTTTATTTTCTCCATTGTATGTCTCTGGGTCCTTTGTCAAAAATTGTCTGCCCATATTTATGTGGGTTTCTTTTTGGGTTTTCAAATCTATTCCATTGGTTTATGTGTTTGTCTTTCTGCCAATACTGTGCTGTATTGATTGTCACTTTGTAGTATAAGTTGGAAGTCAAGCAGTGTGATATCTTTAGACATGTTCTATTTTCTCAGGATGCTTTGGCTATTCGGGGTATTTTATGATTCCATACATATCTGATGATTTTTTCCTTCTATTTCTTTAAAAAAAAGTGATATTACGATTTTGGATTCTTCCAACCCATGAACACAGAATGCCTTTCCATTTCTTTGTGTCTTATTCAATTTCCTTTAAAATGTCTTATAGTTTCTTTTGCTGTGTAGAAGATTTTAAGTTTCATATAGTCCCATTCGTTTATTTTAGCTTTACTTCCATTGCCTTGGAGTCAAATTCATAAACTGTTCTTTGAACCCAAGGTCCATAAGTTTAGTACCTATGTTTTCTCTATGCAGTTTATCGTGTCAGGTCTTATGCTTAAGTCTTTGATCCATTTTGAATTAATTTTGGTACATGGTGACAGCAGTCCAGTTTCATTCTTTTGCATGTGGCTTTCCAATTATCCCAGCACCATTTATTGAAGAGGCTGTCTTTCCTCCATTGTATGTTTTTAGCTTCCTTGTCAAAAATTATCTGTCCATATTTATGTGGTCTTATTTCTGGGTTCTCCATTCTATTCCATTGGTCTATGTGTCTGTTTTTCTGCCAATATCATGCTGTTTTGATTATTGTAGCCCTGTAGTACAAGCTAAAGTCAGGGAGTTTGATACCGCCAGTATTGTTCTTTTTTCTTAAAATTGCTTTGGCTATTGGAAGTCTTTTGTGGTTCCAAACAAATCTGATGATCTTTTGTTCTATTTCTTTAAAAAATGCCATTGGGATTTTGATGGGGATTGCAGTAAATCTGTATATGGCTTTGGTAATATAGCCCATTTTAGCTATGTTGATTCTTCCAATCCATGAACACGAAATGTCTTTCCATTTCTTTGTGTCTTCTTCAATTTCTTTCAAAAATGTCTTATACTTTTCAGCATATAGGTCCTTCACATCCTTGGTTAAGTTTATTCCTAGGTATTTTATTCTTTTTGCTGCAATTGCAAAAGGAATTACTTTTTTAAATTCTTTTTCTGTGATTTCATTGTTAGTATATAGGAATGCAATGGACTTTTGTACTTTGATTTTGTAGCCGGCAACTTCACTGTATTCATTGATCGTTTCTAATAGCTTTTTGGTGGAGTCTTTAAGGTTTTCTATATATAGCATCATGTCATCTGCAAAGAGTGATAATTTAGCTTCTTCATTCCCAATGTGGATGCCTTTTATTTCTTTCTCTTGCTTGATTGCTCCGTTAGAGCAAAGGGCTTCAGTTTTCACCGTTAATTATGAGATTAGCTGACGGCTTGTCATATACGGCCTTCATTATGTTAAGGTATTTTCCTTCTATACCTATTTTATTAAGTGTTTTAATCATCAATGGATGTTGTATCTTGTCAAATGCTTTTTCTGCATCAATTGATATAATCATATGATTTTTGTCCTTTATTTTGTTTATGTGATGTTATCACATTGATGGATTTGCGGATGTTGAACCATCCTTGTGCCCCTGGGATGAATCCCACTTGGTCATGATGAATGATCTTTTTAATGGATTGTTGTATTCGATTTGCTAGAATTTTGTTTAGGATTTTTGCATCTGTATTCATCAGAGATATTGGTCTGTAGTTTTCTTTTTTGTGTGTTTTCCTTACCAGGTTTTGGTATCAGGGTAATGTTGGCCTCATTAAATGAGTTAGGGTGTACTGTCTCTTCTTCAATTTTTTTGGAAGAGTTTGAGCAGGATTGGTATTAGATCCTCTTTGAAGGTTTGGTAGAATTCACTAGTGAAGCCATCTGGTCCCGGACTTTTGCTTTTCGGGAAGGTTTTGGATGATTGATTCAATTTGGTTATGGTGATCGGTCTATTTAGATTTTCCAGTTCTTCATGGTTCAGCCTTGGAAGGCTATGTGTTTCTAAGAACTTGTCCATTTCTTCTAGGTTATTGAATTGGTGGCATATAGTCCTTCATGGTATTCTTGGATGATCCTTTGTATTTCTGTGGTGTCCGTGATAACTTCCCCTTTTCATTTCTGATTTTGTTAATTAGTGTCTTCTCTCTTTTTATCTTAGTGAGTCTAGCCAAGGTTTGTCAATTTTGTTAATCTTTTCAAAGAACCAGCTCTTTGTCACATTAATTTTTTCTGTGTCTTTTTGTCTCTATTTCATTTAGTTCTGCTTTGATTTTTGTTATTTCCTTTCTTCCGCTGACCTTGGGTTTCACTTGTTCTTCTTTTCTAGTTCTTTAATGTGTAACATGAGGTTATTTATTTGGGATTTTTCCTGTTTCTTGAGATAGGCCTGTAACTCATATAAATTTCCCTCTTAAACTGCTTTCGCTGCATCCCAAAAATTTTGGTAGGATGTTGTATTTTCATTGTCATTTGTTTCTATGTATCTTTTGAATCTCCCCTCTAATTTCTTCGTTGACCCAGTCGTTCTTTAAAAGTATGTGTTTAATCTCCATGTATTTGTGGTTTTTTTCTGCTTTCTTTTTTGCAGTTTATATCCAATTTCAAAGCCTTGTGATCAGAGATATGCTTGGTATGATTTCAATCTTCTTAAATTTGCTGAGGCTGATTTTATGTCCCAATATATGGTCTATCCTTGAGAATGTTCCATGTATACTAGAAAAGAATGTATAGTCTGATGTTTTAGGATGAAGTGCTCTCTATATGTCAATTATGTCCATTTCATTGATAGTCTCACTTAGGGCTGCTATTTCATTATTTATTTTCTGTTTGGATGATCTATCCATAGCTGTCAATGATGTATTTAAGTCCCCTAGTATAATTGTGTTTTGGTCAATGTCTCCCTTGAGTTCTGTTACTAGTTGCTTGGTATATTTCGGTGCTCCCTGATTGGGGGCATAAATATTGATGACTGTTATGTCTTCTTGTTGTATAGTCCCCTTTACCATTATGAAGTGTCCATCTTTGTCTCTTGTTATCTTTTTCACCCTGATAGTCTGTTTCATCTGATATCATTATGGCTACACCTGATGTTCTCTGGGTACCATTTGCTTGGAGTGTCAATTTCCACCCTTTCACCTTGTAGCTGAGATGTGTCTCTTGGAGACAGCATATGGTTGGGTTTCATTTTTTGATCCAATCTGCTAGTCTGTGCCTTTTTAATGGTGAGTTCAGTCCATTTATATTTAGGGTGATTATTGATATGTGAGGATTTCCTGTCATTCTGTCTTTTGTTTTCTGGTGAGGCTGTGTATCCATGTTTCTTTGCCTTTTTGTTGTTTTCTATTATTTCTGTGTGGTAGGTATTCTATGATGTTTCCCTCTGTTTCTTCTTTTATTACAGTATATATTTCATTTCTGGATTTTTTTTGAGTGCTTACCCTTAAGTTTATGTAAAAGAAAGTTTGATATTTAGAGTATTCCATTTTCTTCAGCACGCTTACTTTCTCCATTCCCATATTCCGGTTCAGGCCTTTACTCTCCCCCATTTTATATTTTGGTGCCACAAATTGTCTCTGCGGATGGTGGTCAAATAGCCTCCTTTAGTATTTCTTGTAGTGCAGGTTGTGTATTAGAAAATTCCCTCAGCTTCTGTATGTCTGGAAAGGTTCTTTATTCCTCCTTCATATCTAAAGGATATCTTTGCTGGATATATTATTCTTGGCTCATAATTTCTCTCTTTCAATAGCTTGAATATTTGTTTCCACTCCCTCCTGGCTTGTAGAGTTTCTGCTGAAAAATCTGGTGATAACCTAATGGGCTTTCCTTTGTAGGTTACCGTCTTCTTTTCCCTGGCTGCCTGAGGATTGTTTCTTTGTCGTTGATTTTAGACAGCTTCAATATAATGTGCCTTGAGGAGGCTGTTGGGTTGAGGTAATTAGGGTGTGTTCTATTTGCTTCTTGGATTGAGGATCAGTTCTGTCCACAAGTTTGGGAAGTTCTCATCAACAATTTGTTTGAATATATTCCCTGTTCCCTTCTCTCTTTCTTCTCCTTCTGCTATGCCCTTTATTCTTATATTGCTCTTTCTGATGGAGTGAGAAAGTTCTCGCAGAGTTCTTCATTTCTTTAAGTCTCAAGTCTCTTTCTTCTTCCATCTGTGTAATTTCCAGGTTTCTATCTTAGATGTCACTGATTCTTTCCTCCATCTGGTCAAATCTACTACATAAGCTGGTTATTTCATTCTTAATTTCTTCTATTGAGTTCTTAATCTTCAGAAATTCTATTTGGTTCTTTTTTAAAATTTCAATCTCTTTTGTAAAATGCTCATGTTTTTTTTTATTGTGTTTCTGAGTTCATTAAACTGCCTTTCTGTGTGTTCTTGCATCTCGTTGAGATTTTTCAGAACCTGCAATCTTGAATTCTCTGTCATTTAAGTCACATATTTCCATATCTTTCAGTTCCTTTTCTGGAGACTTTTCACTTTCATTCTGAGCTGTCTTGTTGCCTTGGCTATTCATGCAATTACTGATTTATTATTCTCTTCCTAGACATCTACAGGAGTGGCCTCTGCAACAGATTGATAGGGAGAGGTCTTTCTTTTGTTTTCCAGTGCTTGTTGGTAGAATGTCTTACTTTCTCTCTGACTGCAGCCTTTTATTTCTCTCACACAGAAGTGTTAGTTTTTCTCTGCACTATTCCAGCTTCTCACACAATGGGGGATTCCCTAGGAGACAGGCTTCTCCACTGTTAATAGTTCGCTTGGGTCACAGTGTGCAGTGTCTGTGTGGGTATGCGGAGAGCTTTTGAAATTCCAAAGCTCTTCCTGCCCCATATTCAGAGCCCATGTGTTTCAGCAGTTATGTTTACTCCTGCAGGGATCCGCCCAGATAGGTGGGGCTAGGGGCGGGGCGAGTTGTGAGAGGTGGCCCAGAGCAATGGCGTCGACCACCACCACAGCCGGTCCTGCTTCCACAGCTTCTGCCCCTCTGCCAGAACTTGTTGGGCTGCAAATTTTTGTCTGCCCGTCCACAGTTCTTAGAATAGCAAATATTCTGTTCTTTTGATGTCACACTGCTACTGTTCCGCTTCTAGCACTGGGCAGGTGTGGGCGGAGCGAGCTCTGGGAGGGTCAGGAGGGGGGGGCTAGTCTCAGTGCCTAAGGCTTCCATTCTCTTTGGCAGTGAGGGCTTAAACCACCGTTTTCAGCCTTCTTCCCTTAGTCTTTTGTTCCAAGGTCTCTGCTGTGAGGGTTGGGTTGAGCTGTGTTATATGCTGCCCCCTCAGCCCTGTGGGCCATAAGCAGAGCCTTAGCAGTCCAAGTTCTTCCATCTCCCACAGCTGTGGTAGTTCCGGGATGCAGTGGGGCTCCGTCTCCTCACTCTCCCTTCCCTACTGCCCTGCTCGTGCGATTCGCCCACCTTTAGGTGAATTCAGTAGTGAGCCTCTTCGTCTTGCCTGTCTGCTGTGCAGGGAGTCCTTTGTGGAGTTATTGTTGTTCGATTATTTGTAAAATTCCAGGGGAGCTTTACAGAGGCTCACCTCATGCAGCCCATTTTGATGACGTCCTCCTGGACGCATGTGTTTTGCATGTTGTTTCCCAGCCAAGGCCACAGTGCCTTGAAACCACTGGGCCTATCACAGATGACAAAAGTGACTTGAAACAATCTTTCTCATGCTTCCAGAAACTTTGTGGACAGACTGTCCCAGGTTATCCTTAGTGGAGAATGTGTCTCAAAATTATGGCTGTGACAGAAATAGATATTAAGGATTTTAGGAATTCTTTCCCCACATGCTTTGATTAATCACTTCCTTCTCTGCTTCTGGGTTTTATGTCATGTGTACAAGGAATTTGCTTACTTCCATAGATTAATAAGGTTCACCGCTGTTATCTTTACTTTTTTGTTTGTCTTAGGGCACCTTAAATCCCTGGACTGGTGGCTGATTTCTCAGAATATACCAGTGGTCATCAGTCAGTGTATGGTTCAGAAATACCCTTCGGTAATTGTCCT
Organism: Rhinolophus ferrumequinum; assembly: GCF_004115265.2. Classification (NCBI taxonomy): domain Eukaryota; kingdom Metazoa; phylum Chordata; class Mammalia; order Chiroptera; family Rhinolophidae; genus Rhinolophus; species Rhinolophus ferrumequinum. Next base: position 83,106,964 of record NC_046284.1, read on the forward strand.
AGGAACTTGGCTCAGTCCATTGGCACATGGTGTGTAGCAGTGGTGACTATGCTCATCCTATTCTGTACTTCCCAATACCAGCAAAACAACTTGATAAGTGACAATGACATTATTGCCTAACTGTCAGGGAGAGCACTACCTGGGCAGAGCCTTAGGAGAGTGTCAGAGGAGGCAGAGCAGGAGAGGTACTTATTCGGATTTTGAAATATGGAGTAAAGCAGGTCTTTTCAGTGTGGGGGCAGGGTGTCATTAGGTTTGGGTAAGAGCGGTGATGTAATGGTTTAGGGTTTGTGAACACTGCATGGGAAGTTTTAAGACAATTGTTTAAAGGGCATAGGTGATGAAAAATGTCATTTGGCACTTTTTAATGAAGAGTTGATACGTCTTTTAGGTAGATGCTGCAATAAAGACTAAAGATACTTGCGAATTTTATCTGCTTAGGCAAGAAATTCCTGGATTAGTAAAGTTATGTTGATGAAGCCAGTGAAATACAAATTCTTGTTAATGTAGACAGTAGCTGTGTGCAGGTTTCTATTCCATTACTTTTATATACATCAGTTTTGTGTGGGAAGTGTTATATGTAAAGGAAAGATAGGACAAGGACCCAAATCAGAAGTATCTTTTGAAAATATGTTAATGTCCTGTTGCACGGACTTCTATGCATCCCTTCCTTAGGTTTATTTAATAGGAAATACCTTGACTGGGATACTGGGATGGATGTGTGCCTCAATTCCTCTCTCTCTCTCTGTTCCCTCCCTCCCTCCCTCTATCCCACTTCCTTCCCTCTTTCCCTCCTCTTTCCATTTTCTCTCCTTTCCTTCCTTCTTCCTTAAAAAGCATCTTGAATAGGAATTGTGGGTCTTAAATATTTTAAAAAAGCTTTTGAACAGTGTAATTGTAGCTTTTATTTATTTCATCTTTTCTCATCATTCTCATGAAGGATACTATCATTACTAAATTACTCCTTTTTCCTCTTAACCCCAGTTTTCAGTGTAGTGCATTCAAGTACTGCTCAAAGAATAAGAGGTAGTGATTTCTAGATTCAGAGTTTCTGTGTGCACATATCAGGAATAAGACAAGGGATGGTCCACTGTTACTGGTTTTTATTAACACTGTACTGGTTGGCTCTGTCCAATGTTATAAAATGAGAAAAGGAAAAATAGGCATAATGTTTAATTTAAAATAGCAGAAAAACTGCTAGTATTCAAAAATTATATGAATATGCCTGTTGAAAATCAAAGGATCTAGACATAACATTTTGAATTAATAAGCAGATTTAGCAAGGTTGCTGGAGAGAACATCAATGTACAAATATACCTATATATACCAGCTCAATCATAATATAAATTTCAGAAAGTGATATACTTTCAAAAGTATCAAACAGAATAAATTTAACAAAAAAATTGCAAGATTCTTTGCAGAAAGCTGTAAAACATTACTGAGAGAATTTTAACAGTCAAATATCCCACATGACAGTTTGCATGGTTTCAGCTCATCTTCCTTTAATTCTGTGGTAGTGCTTTCCCTGCAAGATAAACATAACAGTTAGGAACATTACTTAATAGAATGTGATTTAGATTACATTGAAGGCATACAATGGACACTACAGTTTTGGTTTTATAAAACAGACTTCTAAACATGTATTTTACTAATAGTTTTCAAGCACACCTCTCTTTCTTTTGGTACAAGGAAATGAAAAGACTTCCCATTGAGAACACATGAAATGAAAATAACCGAAGGTTTTGGATGGCTGATTCAATTTCCTTACTGTTGATAGGTCTTTTCATATTTCCAGTTCTTCATGACTCAGTCTAGGAAGGCTATATGTTTCCAAAAACTTGTCCATTTCTCCTAGGTTACTAAATTTTTAGCATATAGATCTTCATAGTATTCTTGCCGTATAACCCAAAGCAATATACAGATTTAATGCAATCCCCCTCAAAATCCCAATGGCTTTTTAAAAAGAAATAGAACAAAAAAATCATCAGATTTGTATGGAATCACAAAAGACCCAGAATAGCCAAAGCAATCCCAAGAAAAAATAATATGAAAGAAGTATCATACTCCCTGACTTCAGCTTGTACTACAGAACAACAATAATCAAAATAGCATGGTATTGCCAGAAAAATAGACATACAGACCAATGTATTTTGATAATTGGTGCCCTGTAGTACAAGCTGAAGTCAGGAGTGTGATACCTCCAGTATTGTTCTTTTTTTCTTAAGATTGCTTTGGCTATTCAGGGTATTTTGTGGTTCAATACAAATCTGATGATTTTTGTTCTATTTCTTCAAAAATGAAAGAAATATGGATTATTCCTCAATAAAGCCATTGGGATTTTGATGGGGATTGCATTAAATCTGTATTAAATCTGCTTTGGGTAATATGGCCATTTTAACTATGTTGATTCTTCCAATTCATGAACATGGAATGTCTTTCCATTTCTTTGTGTCTTCTTCAATTTCTTTCAAAAATGTCTTATAGTTTTCAGTATATAGGTCTTTCATATACTTGGTTAAGTTTATCCCTAGGTATTTTATTCTTTTGTTGCAATTTCAAAAGGAATTGGTTTTTTTTATTTCTTTTACTGAGATTTCATTGTTAGTATGTAGGAAGGCAATGGACTTTTGTACGTTGATTTTGTAGCCGGCAACTTTACTGTATTCATTTATTGTTTCTAATAGCTTTTTGGTTGAATCTTTAGAGTTTTCTTTATATAGCATCATGTCATCTGCAAAAAGTGACAATTTAACTTCTTCATTCCCAATTTGGATGCCTTTTGTTTCTCTTGACTGATTGCTCTGGCTAAGACTTCCAATATTATGTTGAAAACCAGAGGTGCTAAGGGACAGCCCTGTCATGTTTTTGAATGTAGAGCAAAGGGTTTCAGTTTTTCACTGTTAATTATGATATTAGCTGAGGATTTGTCATATATGTTCTTTATTATCACTTAAATATTTTGACCTTAAATAATTTTCTGAATATATGATAGCTCAAACAGAACTGTTTCATTAGGTACTGTTTAAGTAAACAGAAAGGCCGGTACTATGTTTGTTTTTTTCTCTATGTTGCAGAAGTGCAAAAATGTCTCTTTAGGCTATTTTAGCCTTTACATGATTGTTTAAGTAGGGTTACCATGTGTCTTCAACTACACTTGGAGTCCTGTAATTAATAATGATAATTACACACTTGAAAATGTTTCAGTTTGTATAATAAATTATGTGGTCACACTAGTTTTAAGTCATTACCATCATTTTTGACATAAAAATCTGAAGCACATATATACCATGCTTCACAGTATGGCAAAGAAGAAAGAAGGAGGATTAGAAGGAGGTAGAGGAAGAGGAAGAGGAGGAGGAAGAGGAGGAGGAGGAGGAAGAGGAAGAAGAAATGAATGAAGAGAGAAAGGTAAATGAAAGAGAATGAGAGAAAGAAAGATACCTAGAAAAGTCAACTTTTGAAATTTGTTTTCAAAAGTAAGCACCTTTGAAAATCTTTATTGAGGAATAATTAATCAATAGAATTGTGTATAGTTAAAAAATAAAGCATGGTGATTCGATGTATTTATACATTGTGGAATAATTACCAAGGTAAACATAAATAATTAACACTCCATAGTTAACATTCGTTTTTTGTGGTGAGAATACTTAAACATCTATTCCCATCAACTTTAAAGTATACACTACCATGTTCTTAACTAAAACAACAGCTTTTGAGGGAAAACGCTGATCAATTTCTAAAGTTTTCCTATGATATCTGTACGTTTAGATATTCAGATACTACTGGGATATATTAAATAATACATGTTTTCCTAGTATATCAACCATTTCAATCCATATTTTCAAAATATTACTTTACAGTTCAAGAATGTATTCACTTTCACTTATGTAAAATAATCGATATCTGTTAGTGTGTTGTTTAGATTTCCTATTGTGTATGCTTGGGCTTCTTCCATTTTTTTTCAAGTTTATATAACTAACAGATACCCTTCACAAATGTTTTCCAGTATCCTTAGGGTCCAATGCTTAATTTCTTCACAAATATTTTTAAAAGAGCCATCTTCCTGATTCATTAGAATTACGTTTCAATTTCCTAAGGATTTTACTTGTATTACATATCTCATATCCTATCCTTTGGTTTATTTCTTTTTCTCTTAACATTGATATTGGATGGTCATGCAATATTCTTTTTAATAACATATACATTAAAAGGCTATAATATTCCTTTGAATACATTTCAGCCATGTTTAATAGGATACTGGATGTGGTCCTAAAACTCTCTTAATGAAAATAGTCTAATGAAATGGTTCAGCAAGGTAGAGTAAAAAGGTTTAGAAGATTAATGCAAGGTTATTTCTTCCCTAAACAAAATGTGTTGCCTTTAAATTCAGAAGCTCTTGTAATTCATGGTCAGCAATTTGGAAAACACATAAAGTGGATTTTTAGTGCATAACATACCTCTTCCAGCATGTAAATGTTTCTAGTTTTGGTAAAATCTCCTGCCTAACATCAGGACAATCTCTACTCTCACCCTCAGTCTTTCGCTTAGCTAGTTTTCTGGAGACCAGGTTCTAGGGCAGACCATTCAACAAAAGTTGTCCATTTGAGCAGGATACCTACTTAAGTTCATTACTGAGGAATTATTAAGTTTGTAGTCTTTGAACTTTAAATCTTATCAACTGATGTTTCAAGTCACAAACATATACTATGCCTCATTGGATATGGTTAGAGGTGATTCAGTGTCTACATTTGTATTAGTAAGAATAACTCGGAAGACTTCATCAAAATGGTGGCGTGAGGTGAGCCTCTGTAAAGCTCCCCTGGAATTTACAACTAATCGAACAACAATAACTCCACAAAGGACTCCCTGCACAGCAGATAGGCAAGACAAAGAGGCCCACTACTGAATTCACCTAAAGGTGGGCGAATCGAATCGCGCGAGCTGGGGAGGAGGGATGGGAGAAGTGCGGAGAAGAAGCTGCGTGGGCGCAGGACGCAGACCTAGCTCAGTACTCCGAGCTCGCTGCATCCCAGAACTACCTCATCTACGGAGGAGGGAAGAACTTGGACTGCTAGGGCTCCGTTTATGGCCCACAGGGCTGAGGGGGCAGCATATAACACGGCTGAACCCAACGCTCACAGCAGACACCTTGGAACAAAGACTGAGGGAAGAAGGCTTAAAACAGTGGTTTAAGCCCTCACTGCCGAGCAGAAAATGGAAGCCTTAGGCACTCAGACTAGCCGCCCCCTCCTGACCCTCCCAGAACTCGCCCCACCTCCACCAGCCCGGTGCTAGAATAGGAACAGTAGCAGTGTGAGATCAAAAGAACAGAACATTTGCTGTTCTGAGAACTGTGGACCACAGACACAGATTCCCAGCCCACCAAGTTCCGGCAGAGGGGCAGAAGCTGTGGAAGCAGGACCGGCTGTGGTGGTGGTCGACGCCATTGCTCTGGGCCACCTCTCACAATTCACCCCGCCCCTAGCCCCACCTATCTGGGCGGATCCCTGCAGGAGTAAACATAACTGCTGAAACACATGGGCTCTGAATATGGGGCAGGAAGAGCTTTGGAACTTCAAAAGCTCTCCGCATACCCACACAGACACTGCACCCTGTGACCCAAGCGAACTATTAACAGTGGAGAAGCCTGTCTCCTAGGGAATCCCCCCATTGTGTGAGAAGCTGGAATAGTGCAGAGAAAACATAACACTTCTGTGTGAGAGAAATAAAAGGCTGCAGTCAGAGAGAAAGTAAGACATTCTACCAACAAGCACTGGAAAACAAAAGAAAGACCTCTCCCTATCAATCTGTTGCAGAGGCCACTCCTGTAGATGTCTAGGAAGAGAAATAATAAATCAGTAATTGCCATGAATAGCCAAGGCAACAAGACAGCTCAGAATGAAAGTGAAAAGTCTCCAGAAAAGGAACTGAAAGATATGGAAATATGTGACTTAAATGACAGAGAATTCAAGATTGCAGTTCTGAAAAATCTCAACGAGATGCAAGAAAACACAGAAAGGCAGTTTAATGAACTCAGAAACACAATAAAAAAAAACATGAGCATTTTACAAAAGAGATTGAAATTTTAAAAAAGAACCAAATAGAATTTCTGAAGATTAAGAACTCAATAGAAGAAATTAAGAATGAAATAACCAGCTTAGGTAGTAGATTTGACCAGATGGAGGAAAGAATCAGTGACATCTAAGATAGAAACCTGGAAATTACACAGATGGAAGAAGAAAGAGACTTGAGACTTAAAAGAAATGAAAGAACTCTGCGAGAACTTTCTCACTCCATCAGAAAGAGCAATATAAGAATAAAGGGCATAGCAGAAGGAGAAGAAAGAGAGAAGGGAACAGGGAATATATTCAAACAAATTGTTGATGAGAACTTCCCAAACTTGTGGACAGAACTGATCCTCAATCCAAGAAGCAAATAGAACACACCTAATTACCTCAATCCCAACAGGCCTCCTCCAAGGCACATTATATTGAAGCTGTCTAAAATCAACGACAAAGAAACAATCCTCAAGGCAGCCAGGGAAAAGAAGACGGTAACCTACAAAGGAAAGCCCATTAGGTTATCACCAGATTTTTCAGCAGAAACTCTACAAGCCAGGAGGGAGTGGAAACAAATATTCAAGCAATTGAAAGAGAGAAATTATGAGCCAAGAATAATATATCCAGCAAAGATATCCTTTAGATATGAAGGAGGAATAAAGACCTTTCCAGATATACAGAAGCTGAGGGAATTTTCTAATACACGACCTGCACTACAAGAAATACTAAAGGAGACTATTTGACCACCATCCGCAGAGACAATTTGTGGCAACCAAAATATAAAATGGTGGAGAGTAAAGGCCTGAACTGGAATATGGGAATGGAGAAAGTAAGCATGCTGAAGAAAATGGAATACTCTAAATATCCAACTTTCTTTTACATAAACTTAAGGGTAAGCACTCAAAAAAAAAAATCCAGAAATGAAATATATACTGTAACAAAAGAAGAAACAGAGGGAAACATCATAGAATACCACCACACAGAAATAATAGAAAACAATAAAAAGGCAAAGAAACATGGATACACAGCCTCACCAGAAAACAAAAGACAGAATGACAGGAAATCCTCACATATCAATAATCACCCTAAATGTAAATGGACTGAACTCACCATTAAAAAGGCACAGACTAGCAGATTGGATCAAAAAATGAAACCCAACCATATGCTGTCTCCAAGAGACACATCTCAGCTACAAGGTGAAAGGGTGGAAATTGACACTCCAAGCAAATGGTACCCAGAGAACATCAGGTGTAGCCATAATGATATCAGATGAAACAGACTTCAGGGTGAAAAAGATAACAAGAGACAAAGATGGACACTTCATAATGGTAAAGGGGACTATACAACAAGAAGACATAACAGTCATCAATATTTATGCCCCCAATCAGGGAGCACCGAAATATACCAAGCAACTAGTAACAGAACTCAAGGGAGACATTGACCAAAACACAATTATACTAGGGGACTTAAATACATCATTGACAGCTATGGATAGATCATCCAAACAGAAAATAAATAATGAAATAGCAGCCCTAAGTGAGACTATCAATGAAATGGACATAATTGACATATAGAGAGCACTTCATCCTAAAACATCAGACTATACATTCTTTTCTAGTATACATGGAACATTCTCAAGGATAGACCATATATTGGGACATAAAATCAGCCTCAGCAAATTTAAGAAGATTGAAATCATACCAAGCATATTCTCTGATCACAAGGCTTTGAAATTGGATATAAACTGCAAAAAAGAAAGCAGAAAAAAACCACAAATACATGGAGATTAAACAACATACTTTTAAAGAACGACTGGGTCAACGAAGAAATTAGAGGGGAGATCAAAAGATACATAGAAACAAATGACAATGAAAATACATCCTACCAAAATTTTTGGGATGCAGCGAAAGCAGTTTTAAGAGGGAAATTTATATGATTACAGGCCTATCTCAAGAAACAGGAAAAATCCCAAATAAATAACCTCATGTTACACATTAAAGAACTAGAAAAAGAAGAACAAGTGAAACCCAAGGTCAGCGGAAGAAAGGAAATAACAAAAATCAAAGCAGAACTAAATGAAATAGAGAACAAAAAGACAACAGAAAAAATTAATGTGACAAAGAGCTGGTTCTTTGAAAAGATTAACAAAATTGACAAACCCTTGGCTAGACTCACTAAGATAAAAAGAGAGAAGACACTAATTAACAAAATCAGAAATGAAAAAGGGGAAGTTATCACGGACACCACAGAAATACAAAGGATCATCCAAGAATACCATGAAGGACTATATGCCACCAAATTCAATAACCTAGAAGAAATGGACAAGTTCTTAGAAACACATAGCCTTCCAAGGCTGAACCATGAAGAACTGGAAAATCTAAATAGACCGATCACCAGTAACCAAATTGAATCAATCATCCAAAACCTTCCCGAAAGCAAAAGTCCGGGACCAGATGGCTTCACTAGTGAATTCTACCAAACCTTCAAAGAGGATCTAATACCAATCCTGCTCAAACTCTTCCAAAAAATTGAAGAAGAGACAGTACACCCTAACTCATTTTATGAGGCCAACATTACCCTGATACCAAAACCTGGTAAGGAAAACACACAAAAAAGAAAACTACAGACCAATATCTCTGATGAATACAGATGCAAAAATCCTAAACAAAATTCTAGCAAATCGAATACAACAATCCATTAAAAAGATCATTCATCATGACCAAGTGGGATTCATCCCAGGGGCACAAGGATGGTTCAACATCCGCAAATCCATCAATGTGATAACATCACATAAACAAAATAAAGGACAAAAATCATATGATTATATCAATTGATGCAGAAAAAGCATTTGACAAGATACAACATCCATTGATGATTAAAACACTTAATAAAATAGGTATAGAAGGAAAATACCTTAACATAATAAAGGCCATATATGACAAGCCCTCAGCTATTCTCATAATTAATGGTGAAAAACTGAAGCCGTTTGCTCTACATTCAGGAACACGACAGGGCTGTCCCCTATCACCTCTGGTTTTCAACATAGTGTTGGAAGTCCTTGCCAGAGCAATCAGGTAAGAGAAAGAAATAAAAGGCATCCAAATTGGGAATGAAGCAGTTAAATTATCACTCTTTGCAGATGACATGATGCTATATATAGAAAACCTTAAAGACTCCACCAAAAAGCTATTAGAAACAATCAATGAATACAGTAAAGTTGCCGGCTACAAAATCAAAGTACAAAAGTCCATTGCATTCCTATATACTAACAATGAAATCTCAGAAAAAGAAATACAAAAAACAATTCCTTTTGCAATTGCTGCAAAAAGAATAAAATACCTAGGAATAAACTTAACCAAGGATGTGAAGGACCTATATGCTGAAAAGTATAAGACATTTTTGAAAGAAATTGAAGAAGACACAAAGAAATGGAAAGAGATTATGTGCTCATGGATTGGAAGAATCAACATAGTTAAAGTGGCTATATTACTCAAAGCAATATACAGATTTAATGCAATTCCCATGAAAATACCAATGGCATTTAAAAAATATATAACAAAAATCATCAGATTTGTATGTAATCACAAAAGACCCCAAATAGTGAAAGCAGTATTGAGAAAAAAAGAACACGGCCAGAGGTATCACAGTCCCTGACTTCAATTTATACTACAAAATGACAATAATAAAAACACAGACACAGAGACGAATGGAATAGAATTGAAAACCCAGGAACAAACCCACATATATTTGGGCAGATTATTTTGAACAACGGTGCCAAAAACATACAATGGAGGAATAAAAGCCTTTTTAATAAATCACGCTGGGAAAATTGGAAAGCCATCTGCAAAATAATGGAATTCTACTGCTGGTATCTGTTACTGCATACCAAAACTAACTAAAATGGTTATGAGAAAGACCTGAATCAATAAATTGCATAAAAGAAAGCATAGGTACTAAACTTATGGACCTTGGGTTCAGAGGATATTTTATGAATTTGATCTCAAAGGTAAAGGAAGTAAAAGTAAAATAAATGAATGGGACTATAAAAACTAGAGCACTTCTGCAGAGCAAAAAAGAAACCATCAACAAAACAAAGAGGCAACCAAGTGAGTTGGAGAAGATATTTGCAAACAACACTTCCAATAAGGAGCTAATGTCTAAAATATGTAAAGAAACTCAGACAACTCAACAACAAAACAAACAAACAATCCAATTAAAAAATGGGCAGAGAACCTGAATGTGTACTTCTCCAAGAAGACATACAAATGGCCAACCAACATATAAAAAGATGCTCAACTTCACTAGCTATTAGGTAAATACAAACCAAAACCACAACCACAGTGATCACTTCTGTAGCATAGGGAATAAAATCAATAATGTAGTAATAACTCTGTATAGTGCTAAGTGTCTAAGTGGGTACTGCTGAATAACTATGATGTATACCTGAAACTAACATAATATTGTATGTTAGCTATACTTTAATAAAAATCATAAACACACCAAAATGAGGTAACATCCACACCTGTTAGAATGGCTATCATCAACAAGACAAGAAATAACCATAGGTGGAGATGCTGTGGAGAAACAGGAACACTCATACACTGCTGGTGGGAATGTATATTGGTATAGCCACTATGGAAAACTTTACAGACGTTCCTTAAAAAACAAAGAATACATGGGGCAGCTGGATGGCTCAGTTGGTTAGAGTGTGAGCTCTGAACAGCAGGGTTGCCAGTTCGATTCCCACATGGGCCAGTGAGCTGCATCCTCCACAACTAGATTAAAACAACGAGCTGTCGCTGAGATTCTGGAGGGGTGGCTGAATGGCTCAGTTGGTTAGAGCATGCGCTATCAACAACAAGGTTGCTGGTTCAATTCCCACATGGGATGGTGGGCTGCGCCCCCTGCAACTAAAGATTGAAAATGGCGACTGGACTTGGAGCTGAGCTGCGCCCTCCACAACTAGATTGAAGGAGAACTTGGAGCTGATGAACCCTGGAGAAAGACAGTGTTCCCCAATATTCCCCAATTAAAAAAAAATTAAAAACAAAACAAAAAAACCCCAAAAACACAAACAAAGAATACAATTACCATACAACCCACCCAGCTATACCTTTTCTGGGTATCTACCTGAAAAACCTGAAACCATTTATCTTTTCTTTCTAATTTTTTTAAAAAATTAAAGTTTATTGGGGTGACAATGGTTAGTAAAGTTACATAGGTTTCAGGTGTACAATTTGGTAATACATCATCTATATATCACATTGTGCATTCACCACCCAGAGTCTGTTCTCCTTCCATCACCATATATTTGATGCTGTTCCCTCTTACCCTCTGGTAACCACTAAACTATTGTCTGTGTCTATGAGTTTTTTTCTTTATTTGCTGAAACCATTTATCTTTAAAGATATATGTACCCCTATGTTCATTGCAGCATGATTCACGGTGCTCAAGACATGGAAACAACCAAAGTGTACTTTGATAGCTGACTGGATTAAGAAGATGTGAATATATACATATACATACATACATATATATACACACACATATATATACATATATATACACACACATATACACATATGTATATACATATGTATACATATACATATGTATATACATATATACATATGTATATATATGTGTGTATATATATATGTATGTATGTATATGTATGTGTGTATATATATACATATACATACATATACATATATGTGTGTATATATGTATATACACATACACATATATATGTATAGTGCCAAAAAAATGTATAGACAGTTTAAGAAAGGAAAATACTGTATTAATATATACCGATAACAAAAGATGAATAGAAGTCACAGTTGACTTCTGCAATTATAAGAGATGCTCAAAGTGTTTACAATCAGTGTCCAGATACTTCTGATTAGCGCCAACTACTGCTTGAGCAACATTGACCAAAGCGTTAACATCTCTTAAAATGTGTATACAAGAGACTCGTGGATTACTTGAAGCTAAGGATTACTTGAAGGTGCGCTAATCGGGCGAGCAGGGGAAGGAAGGAAGGGAGCGGAGTGAAAACACGTGGCCGGTGGCGGCGGCAGCGGGGAAGTCCCAGGCCGCGGCGGAGTCTCAGACGGCGGCAGCGAAAACCGCGGTTGCACCCGCAGTTCCGGGCACGCACGGGATCCCAGGGCAGAACTGAGAGCACAGAGATCAGGAGGGCCCAGCTTAAGAGGCACAAGATTCAACATATCCAGAGGCCAACTCCAGACCAAACCAGAGTACTACCAGGTTTGACCTACAAGTCACACACCCAGAGGGAATTCTCTGCAGGCACTAGAGCCCATAGAGGCCAAACCACATTTAAGTGGTCAACCCTCACGCAGCAGAACGCCCTGCGGGGGGCAGAGCCAAGTCTCACAAAGAGTCAGCCCAGGACTTAACCCCACCTACTCACAAGCAAAAAGCAATTAAAGATCTTCTTGAACAGGACAATATACACAACACAAGAGTCACCTTTGGAGCACATGCAGAGGAGAAGAACGACGTAGTGCAAGTCAAATATAAAGGACACATACTACATAAGATAACCTAGCAAGAACTAAGAACTCTAGGGGATCTACCTAATACATCAAAGCAAACACAGAGAGTCAGCTAGAATGGGGAAACAAAGATACACGTCCCAAATAAAAGAACAGAAGAAACCTCCACAACTGGAACCAAATGAAGCAGACGTAACCAACCTTTCAGAGACAGAGCTCAGAACACTGGTGATAAGAATGTTTAAGGAGCTTAGAGAAGACATAAAGAAGGATGTAGAAATCATAACGAACAACCAGTTAGAACTAAAGAACACAATTACCGAAAGTAAGAACTCACTTGAAGGAATTACCAGCAGGCTAGATGAAGCGACTTAGAAGACAAGGTAGCAGAGATCACCCAAACGGAACAACAGAAAGAAAAAAGAATAAAAAACAATGAGGATGGCTTAAGAGACCTCTGGGATAACATCAAGCGCAACAACATGCGCATCATAGGAATACCAGAAGGTGAAGAGAGGAAGCAAGCGATTGAGAACACATTTGAAGTAATAATGTCTGAAAACTTCCCCAACCTGATGAAGGAAACTAACATAGAAGTCCATGAAGTGCAGAGAGTTCCAATCAGGATAAACCCAAACAGGTCCACACCAAGACACATTATAGTTAAAATGGCAAAGCTTAAAGACAAAGAGAGAATCCTAAAAGCAGCAAGAGAAAGACAGAGCGTTACATACAAGGGAACTCCCATAAGACTATCAAATGATTTTTCTACAGAAACATTGAAGGCCAGGAGGGAGTGGCAGGAGATACGCAAAGTGATGGAAAACAAAGGCCTACAACCTAGATTGCTATATCCAGCAAGTCTATCATTTAAAGTTGATGGAGAGGTAAAGAGCTTCCCAGAAAAAAATAAGCTAAAGGAATTTATTACCACCAAGCCAGCATTGCAAGAAATACTAAAAGGACTTCTGTAAATAGAAGAAATTTCAAAACAACCTAACTACAAATTTAAAAATGGCAATAATTATGTACCTATCAATAATCACTTTAAATGTAAACGGATTAAATGCTCCAATCAAGAGACATAGGTTGGCTAACTGGATAAGAAAGCAAGACCCTTGTATATGCTGTATACAAGAGACTCACCTCAGAACAAAAGACACACACAGGCTGAAAGTGAAGGGTTGGAGTAAGATATTTCATGCAAATGGAAACGAGAAAAAAGCTGGAGTTGCAATCCTTATATCTTACAAAATAGACTTTAAAATGAAGAACATATTAAAAGATAAAGATGGGCACTATATAATAATAAAGGGATCGATCCGACAAGAGGACATAACCCTAGTAAACAACTATGCACCCAACATAGGAGCACCTAAATATATAAAACAGGTACTGACTGACATAAAGACAGAGATCAACAGTAACACTATCATAGTAGGGGACTTCAACACACCTCTGACAACAAGGGACAGGTCTTCCAGACAGAAAATCAATATGGAAACAACAACCTTAAATGATACATTGGACCACTTGGATTTAATCGATATTTTCAGAACATTTCACCCCAATGCTGCAAAATACACGTTTTTCTCAAGCGCACATGGAACATTTTCCAAGATAGAGCATATATTAGGCCACAAAACAAGTATTGATAAATTTAAGAAAATTGAAATAATACCAATTGTCTTCTCTGAACACAATGCTATGAAATTAGAAATGAACTACAGGAAAAAAAACTGGAAGACACACCAATTCATGGAGGCTGAATAACTTATTACTAAATAATGAATGGGTCAAGCAGGAGATCAAGGAAGTAATCAAAAGATATCTCGAGACAAACGAAAATGAAAACACGACGACCCAAAATCTATGGGATGCCGCGAAAGCAGTCCTAAGAGGGAAATTCATAGCTTTGCAGGCCTACCTAAAGAAACAAGAAACATCACTAATCAACTGTTTATCTTCACACTTAAGGGATTTGGAAAAAGAACAGCAAAATAAGCCCAAAGGGAGCACAAGGAAGGAGATAATAAAGATCAGAGCAGAAATAAATGAAATAGAAACCAGAAAAACAATACAAAAGATCAATGAATCCAAGAGTTGGTTCTTAGAGAAGATAAACAAAATCGACAAACCTTTAGCCAGACTCATTAAAAAAAAGAGAGAGAGGACTCAAATTAATAAAATCAGAAATGAAAGAGGAGAAGTGACAACGGACACCGCAGAAATACAAAAAGTTTTAAGAAATTACTATGAGCAACTATATGCCAACAAATTTGACAATCTGGAAGAAATGGACAATTTTCTAGAGGCGTACAACCTTCCCAGGATAGCTCAAGAAGAAACAGAAAACCTGAATAGACTGATTCCCAACACGGATATTGAATCAGTAATCAACAATCTCCCAACAAACAAAAGCCCTGGACCAGATGGCTTTACAGGTGAATTTTACAAAACGTTCAAAAAAGAATTATCACCTATTCTCCTCAAGCTCTTCCAAAAAATCCAGAAGGAGGGAAGACTCCCAAACACTTTTTTCGAAGCCACTATCACCCTGATCCCAAAATCACACAAAGACACCACAAAAAAAGAAAACTACAGGCCGATATCTGTAATGAACATAGATGCAAAAATCCTCAACAAAATATTAGCGAACAGAATTCAGCAATGCATTAAAAAGATCATACACCATGATCAAGTGGGATTCATCCCTGGTATGCAAGGGTGGTTCAACATCCGCAAATCAATTAATGTGATACACCACATTAACAAAATGAAAAATAAAAATCACATGATCATATCAATAGATGCAGAAAAAGCATTTTATAAAATCCAACACATTTATGATAAAAACCCTTAAGAAAGTGGGAATAGAGGGATCATATCTCAACATAATAAAGGCCATATATGACAAACCCACAGCTAACATCATACTCAACGGGGAAAAGCTAAAACCATTCTCCCTAAGATCAGGAACAAGGCAAGGTTGCCCACTATCTCCGCTTCTATTCAACATAGTGCTGGAAGTTCTAGCCACAGCAATCAGACAAGAAAAAGAAATAAAAGGCATCCAAATTGGTAAGGAGGAAGTAAAATTATCATTATATGCAGATGATATACTATATATATAGAACCCTAAAGACTCCACCAAGAAGCTATTAGAGCTGATAGATGAATTTAGTAAAGTAGCAGGATACAAAATTAATATTCAGAAATCAGTTGCATTTGTATATACCAATAATAAAACATCAGAAGGAGAAATTAAAAAAACAATGCCATTTACAAGTGCTCCAAAGACTATAAAATACCTGGGAATAAATTTAACCAAAGAAGTAAAAGATCTGTACTCAGAAAATTATAAGACACTGAAGATAGGAATGAAAGAAGATATAAATAGATGGAAACACATATCATGTTCATGGATAGGAAGAATTAATATAGTTAAAATGTCCATACTGCCTAAGGCCAAATACATATTGAACGCAATTCCTATCAAACTACCAACGACGTTTTTCACAGAAATAGAACATATAATCCTAAAATTTATATGGGACCATAAAAGACCCCGAATAGCCAAGGCAATCTTGAGAAATAAGAACAAAGTGGGAGGTATAACAATACCTGACTTCAAATTATACTACAAGGCTACAGTAATCAAAACAGCATGGTACTGGCATAAAAACAGACACATAGATCAATGGAACAGAATAGAGAGTCCAGAAATAAATCCATGCCTATATGGCCATTTAATCTACGACAATGGAAGCAAGAATGTATGATGGAGTAAAGACAGTCTATTCAATAAATGGTGCTGGGAAACCTGGACAGACACATGCAAAAAAATGAAGCTGGACCACCTTCTTACACCATATACAAAAATAAATTCAAAATGGCTTAAAGACTTAAATGTAAGATCTGTAACCATAAAATACCTAGAAGAAAATATAGGAAGAAACTTCACAGACATTACCTGGAGTAAGAGTTTTACTGATATATCCCCTCACGCGAGGGAAGTAAGAGAAAAAATAAACATGTGGGATTATATCAAACTAAAAAGTTTTTTCACAGCAAAGGAAACCATCAATAAAACAAGAAGGGATCCTACTGAATGGGAAAAAATATTTGCCAATGATATATCTGATAAGGAATTAATATCACAAATCTATGAAAAACTCACTCAACTCAACTCCAAAAAAACAAACGACCCAATTAAAAAATGGGCAGAGGACATGAAGAGACATTTTTCTAAAAAGGACATACAGATGGCAAACAGACATATGAAGAAATGCTCAACTTCACTAACCATCAGAGAAATGCAAATATAAACCACAATGAGATACCACCTCACCTCAGTCAAAACGCTATGATCAATAAATCAACAAAGAAGTGCTGGCGCGGATGTGGAGAAAAGGGAACGCTTGTGCACTGTTGGTGGGACTGTAGATTGGTGCAGCCACTATGGAAAACAGTATGGAGGTATCTCAAAAATCTGAAAATGGAACTACCCTATGATCCAGTAATTCCACTCCTAGGTATCTATCCGGAGAAATCCAAAACTCCAATTCAAAAATCTTTATGCACTCCTCTGTTTATTGCAGCACTATACACAATAGCTAAGACATGGAAACAACCAAAATGCCCATCGGTAGATGACTGGATTAAGAAACTGTGGTACATTTATACAATGGAGTATTATGCAGCCATAAAGAAGAAAGAAATCTTACCATTTGCAACAACATGGATGGACCTAGAGAACATTATGTTAAGTGAAATAAGTCAGACAGAGAAACATAAGTACCATATGATCTCACTTTTATGCGGAATCTAAAGAAAAGAATAAGTGAATGAACTAATCAGAAACAGTTTTGGAGACAAAGAGGAAAAACTGAGGGTTGCTAGATGGGCAGGGGGGTTTGGGTTAGGGGGAAGGTGAGGGGATTAGAAAACAATCAGTAACCACAAGATGGCGATGGGGTTTGAAAATTAATCTGGGGAAAGTAATTTAGTGGTTACTAGAGGGTAAGGGGGTTGGGGGTGGGAGATGAGGGTAAGGGGGATCAAATATATGGTGATGGAAGGAGAACTGACTCTGGGTGGTGAACACACAATGTAATTTATAGATGATGTGATACAGAATTGCACACCTGAAATCTATGTAATTTTACTAACAATTGTCACCCCAATAAATTAAAAAAAAAGAAAAAAAATGTGTACACATTTTTTGGCACTCTGTGTGTGTGTATGTATATATGTAATATTTCTCAACCATAAAACGATGAAATACTGTCATTTGTGATGTAGATCTTAAGATTATCATGCTAAGTGAAATAGTCAGACAAAAAATGTTGAGAACCATATAATTTCACTCATATGTGGGACATAAAACTGAAAGCAACAAACTAGCAAGACAAACAAGAAAAACTGAAACACACAAAGAACAGTTTAGTTGAGAACAGAAGGTAAGTGGGGAAGGGCGGGTGGTAGAAGAGGGTAAAGGGGGTCAAATATAAGAGACGGAAGGAGAACTGACTATGGGTGTGAACAGAAGATGAAAACTATAGATGATGTATTATAAAATTGTACATTTGAAACCTATGTAATTTAGATGCAATATACAGATGATGTATTATAGAACTGTACACTTGAAAAGGATATAATTTAGTAGCCAATGTCACCACACTAAATTTAAAATATTTTAAAAAATTGTAAGAGCAATATGGGGTTCATCACACTAGGGTTTAAGAGATTAGGATTAAATTTCTGTGGCATTTACAAGCTGTAAAATATAAAACAAAACACAACATAACAAAATAAAATAAATAAAATTTAATAAAAATGAAATAAAAAAACTGTTACAACAAAATCAAATTAAATTAGATTATGCTCTTTCTATATTGTTAAAGACATGCTTGTGGAAAACCGAAACACCATAAATTGTATTCTTATGACTGATATACCTGCTTCGTGCATGTAAATGGGTTCTACTTTTGGTATAATTTCCTCCATGAGTTCAGGACCATCTCTGCTCTCAATCCCAGTGTTCGACAGAGCCAGGTCCCAAAGGTCAGATTCCGAGGAAGATTCTAATAAAAAATGTAACATTTTGAAAAGTAAGCATACTTGCTGATAACTTAGAAATTATTAAGGTTGTAGTCTCTGAACTTCAAATATTGTCACTTGATTTTTGAAATTAGAAACACATCACATTGATATGGTTAGAAGTGATAATATCATAGTGTCCTCTTTATTTTTCGGGACTGTAACTCAGTAACACTGATAGTGGTGACAGTGAGTGTATTTAGCATAAGTATCTTATTCACATCCACCTTGACATCTGAGATTGTCTGCATCCTCTCTACTTTATCAGACATACATAGAAACCAGAAACTAGAAAATTCATGCCATTTTATAATTCAGGCAATTGAGGCTCTATTGGGCAATGTATTTAAAATGCAATTGTTTTCTAATAGCCAAAAGAATACAGAATTTCACAGCATCTAAGAATATGTATCTATATCTCATACAGAAAGAGAAACATCAAGTGGAGTGTTTACTCATTAAATTAGTTGAAATGAAGTCTTAAAATGTGACTCAATATCCTATAATGAGCAGGTCATGAAAAACAGAATATCTTTATATTTTATGTATTACATTAAAGAAAACCAAAGAAGCAAAAACCAGCATTGAAAGTGATTTTTATATATCTGATATGAAATCACTATTTATCTAAATGTAAAGAAATGGTTTCATACTTAAAAGGTACTTCAAGATTCCCAAATATTATATTAAGGCTTGTAGCAAAACCTACTTCAAGTCTCAGCATATTTCATACAAATTCATAATAATAAGAAATGCTTTATATATTTGGTACAAGTGGAAATTAATTATGAGTCTGAAAATTTTTACTGGTTGGTTAAAGTACATATGCTCAAGAATAAGAAAAGGTTTTTCTGATTTTGTAATTCATATAGCTCTGACTCAATCCGTATCTGTAAATGATAGACTATATATAAGGGATTCAGGCATTTGGGGTCCGATCTACCATTCAAAAATTTTAAATGTGACCTCTATTAAAGTTAGAGTATGTTACCTCTATATTGTTAAAGATGAGTTTGTGGAAAACAGAAACCCCATAAATTGTATTCTTATGAATATCACACCTGCTTCTGGCATACATAAAGGTTCTAGTTTCACAACAACATCGTCCATGCGTTCATGACCATCTCTGCCCTCATAACCAGTGTTTGCCACAGCTAGGTTCCAGAGGTCAGATTCTGCAGAAGACCCTAATAACCGAATGTTACAATTTTGAACAGTAAACATACTTGTTGATTATTCAGAAATTATTAAGGTTGTAGGCGTTGAACTTGAAATGTTGTCACTTCAGTTTTGAAGTTAGAAACACATCACATTGGTATCATTAGAGGTGATACTAGTATTGTGTCCTCTATTTTTCAGGACAGTAACTCAGTAACAATGAAAGTGGTGACAGTGAGTGTGCATGGTTAACATAGGTATCTTACTCACAATCCCCTTGACATGCGTGATGCCTGCATTCTCTCTACATGAACAGACAAAGAAACTAAGAACTAGAAAATTCTTCCATTTTATACCTCAGGCATTTGAGGCTCTATTATGTAAAGCATTTAAAATGCAACTGTTTTCTAAGAGCCAGAAGAATACAGAATATCACAGAATCTAGGAACATGTACCTAGATCTCCATACAGAAATAGAAACATCACGTGGAGTATTTAGTCATACATTAGTTGAAATGAAATCTTAAAATGTGACACAATACCCTATAATGAGCAAGTCACAAAAAACAGAATATCTTTGTATTCTATGTATTACATACAAAAGAACCAGAGAACCAAAAAAACAGCATTGAAAGTGATTTTTATGAATCTGATTTGAAATCACTATTTATATAAGAGTAAACGAATGGTTTCATAGTAAACCACTCTGCAAGATTCACAAATATTATATTAAAGCATGTAGCAAAACTTCTTCAGTGTCTCAGAATATTCCATTCAAATTCATAATTATAAGAAATGATTTATGTATTTGGTATAAGTGGAAATTAATGAAGAATCTGAAATTTTTACTGGTTGTTTAAAGTATATGCTCAAAGGTAAGAAAAGTTTTTCTCATTTTTAAATTCATATAGCTCTGACTCAACCCGTATCTCTAAATGATAGCCTATACATCAGGCAGTCAAGCATTTGGGGTCTGAACTGCCATTGAAAAATCTTTAAATGTGAGCTCTATTAAAGTTAGAGTATGTTACCTCTACATTGCTAAAGATTAGCTTGTGGAAAACAGAAACCCCATAAACTATACTCTTATGAATATCATACCAGCATCTGACATATATATGGGATCTAGTTTCACTTCTATATCCTCCATGCGTTCATGACCATCTCTGCCCTCATCCCCAGTGTTCGCCACAGCCATGTCCCCGAGATCAGTTTCTAAGATAGGCCCTAATAAAAAAAATTATCATTTGGATAGTAAACATACTTGACGATTACTGAGAAATTATTAAGGTTGTAGTTTTTGAAGTTCAAATGTTGTCACTTGATACTTGAAGTTAAAAATACATCACATTGATATGGTTAGAGGTGATAACATGGTGTCCTCTTTATTATTGTGGGACTGTAATTCAGCAAGACTGACAGTGGTGACAGAGAGTGTGCTTAGCACAAGTACCTTAGTCACATCAGCCTTGATATTTGAGATTGCCTACATTCTCTCTACTTAAGTAGATACAGAAAACTAGGAACTCGAAAATTGTTGACATTCTATAATTCAGCATTTGAGGCTCTATTGGGCAAAGGATTTAAAATACAATTGTTCACCTAGAGGGGGTTCTCGGCAGGCTCTGGAGCCCATAGAGGCCAAATCACATTGGGGTGGTCAACCCTCACGCAGCAGAGTGCACTGCGGGGGGCAGAGCCAAGTCTCACGGCAGGTCAGCCCAGGAGTTGACCCCACCTGCTCACTAGCGGGAAGCAATTAAAGATCTTCTTGAACGGGACAGTGTACACAACACAAGACTCACCTTTGGAGCACACGCAGAGGAGGACGACGTGTTGCGAGTCAAATATAAAGGACACATACTACATAAGATAACCTAGCAAGAACTAAGAACTCTAGGGGATCTACCTAATATATCAAAATAAACACAGTCAGCCAGAATGGGGAAACAAAGATACACGTCCCAAATAAAAGAACAGAAGAAGCTTCCACAACTGGAACCAAATGAAGCAGACGTAACCAACCTCTCAGAGACAGAGTTCAGAACACTGGTGATAAGAATGTTTAAGGAGCTTAGAGAAGACATAAAGAAGGATGTAGAAATCATAACAAACGAGCTTAGAGAAAACATAAAGAAGGATGTAGAAATCATAACGAAAAACCAGTTGGAACTAAAGAACACAATTACCGAAATTAAGAACTCACTTGAAGGAATTACCAGCAGGCTAGATGAAGCAGAGGATCGAATCAGCGACTTAGAAGACAAGGTAGCAGAGATTACCCAAACGGAACAACAGAAAGAAAAAAGAATAAAAAACAATGAGGATGGCTTAAGAGACCTCTGGGATAACATCAAGTGCAACAACATGTGCATCATAGGAATACCAGAAGGTGAAGAGAGGAAGCAAGGGATTGAGAACATATTTGAAGTAATAATGTCTGAAAACTTCCCCAACCTGATGAAGGAAACCAACATACAAGCCCAGGAAGTGCAGAGAGTTCCAATCAGGATTAACCCAAACAGGTCCACACCAAGACACATTATAGTTAAAATGGCAAAGCTTAAAGACAAAGAGAGAATCCTAAAAGCAGCAAGAGAAAGACGGAGGGTTACATACAAGGGAACTCCCATAAGACTATCAAATGATTTTTCTACAGAAACATTGAAGGCCAGGAGGGAGTGGCAGGAGATACTTAAAGTGATGGAAAACAAAGGCCTACAACCTAGATTGCTTTATCCAGCAAGGCTATCATTTAAAGTTGATGGAGAGATAAAGAGCTTTCCAGAAAAAAATAAGCTAAAGGAATTTATTACCACCAAGCCAGCATTGCAAGAAATACTAAAAGGACTTCTGTAAATAGAAGAAAGATCAAAACAACCTAATTACAAATTTAAAAATGGCAATATCTATGTACCTATCAATAATCACTTTAAATGTAAATGGATTAAATGCTCCAATCAAAAAACATAGGGTGGCTGACTGGATAAGACAGCAAGACCCTTGTATATGCTGTATACAAGAGACTCACCTCAGAACAAAAGACACACACAGGCTGAAAGTGAAGGGTTGGAGTAAGATATTTCATGCAAATGGAAACGAGAAAAAAGCTGGAGTTGCAATACTTATTTCTGACAAAATAGACTTTAAAATGAAGAACATACTAAAAGATAAAGATGGGCACTATATAATAATAAAGGGATCGATCCGACAAGAGGACATAACCCTAGTAAACATCTATGCACCCAACATAGGAGCACCTAAATATATAAAACAGGTACTGACTGACATAAAGGCAGAGATCAACAGTAACACTATTACAGTCGGGGACTTCAACACACCTCTGACCACAAGGGACAGGTCTTCCAGACAGAAAATCAATATGGAAACAACAGCCTTAAATGATACATTGGACCACTTGGATTTAATCGATATTTTCAGAACATTTCACCCCAATGCTGCAAAATACACGTTTTTCTCAAGCGCACATGGAACATTTTCCAAGATAGAGCATATATTAGGCCACAAAACAAGTCTTGATAAATTTAAGAAAATTGAAATAATACCAATTGTCTTCTCTGATCACAATGCTATGAAACTAGAAATGAACTACAGGAAAAAAACTGGAAGACACACCAATTCATGGAGGCTGAATAACTTATTACTAAATAATGAATGGGTCAAGCAGGAGATCAAGGAAGAAATCAAAAGATATCTCGAGATAAATGAAAATGAAAACATGACGACCCAAAATCTATGGGATGCCGCGAAAGCAGTCCTAAGAGGGAAATTCATAGCTTTGCAGGCCTACCTAAAGAAACAAGAAACATCACTAATCAACAGTTTATCTTCACATTTAAGGGATTTGGAAAAAGAACAGCAAAATAAGCCCAAAGGGAACACAAGGAAGGAGATAATAAAGATCAGAGCAGAAATAAATGAAATAGAAACCAGAAAAACAATACAAAAGATCAATGAATCCAAGAGTTGGTTCTTAGAGAAGATAAACAAAATCGACAAACCTTTAGCCAGACTCATTAAAAAAAGAGAGAGAGGACCCAAATTAATAAAATCAGAAATGAAAGAGGAGAAGTGACAACGGACACTGCAGAAATACAAAGAGTTTTAAGAAGTTACTATGAGCAACTATATGCCAACAAATTTGACAATTTGGAAGAAATGGACAATTTTCTAGAGGCGTACAACCCTCCAAGGCTAACTCAAGAAGAAACAGAAAACCTGAATAGACTGATTACCACCACGGAAATTGAATCAGTAATCAACAGTCTCCCAACAAACAAAAGTCCTGGACCAGATGGCTTTACAGGTGAATTTTACAAAGCGTTCAAAAAAGAATTATCACCAATTCTCCTCAAGCTCTTCCAAAAAATCCAGAAGGAGGGAAGACTCCCAAACACTTTTTACGAAGCCACTATCACCCTGATCCCAAAATCAGACAAAGCCACCACAAAAAAAGAAAACTACAGGCTGATATCTTTAATGAACATAGATGCAAAAATCCTCAACAAAATATTAGCAAACAGAATTCAGCAATACATTAAAAAGATCATTCACCACGATCAAGTGGGATTCATTCCTGGTATGCAGGGGTGGTTCAACATCCGCAAATCTATTAATGTGATACACCACATTAACAAAATGAAAAATAAAAATCACACGATCATATCAATAGATGCAGAAAAAGCATTTGATAAAATCCAACAGCCATTTATGATAAAAACCCTTAAGAAAGTGGGAATAGAGGGATCTTATCTCAACATAATAAAGGCCATATATGACAAACCCACAGCTAACATCATACTCAACGGGGAAAAGCTAAAACCATTCCCCCTAAGATCAGGAACAAGGCAAGGATGCCCACTATCTCCGCTTCTATTCAACATAGTTCTGGAAGTTCTTGCCACAGCAATCAGACAAGAAAAAGAAATAAAAGGCATCCAGATTGGTAAGGAGGAAGTAAAGTTATCATTGTATGCAGATGATATGATACTATACATAGAGAACCCTAAAGACTCCACCAAGAAGCTATTAGAGCTGATAGATGAATTTAGTAAAGTGGCAGGATACAAAATTAATATTCAGAAATCAGTTGCATTTGTATATACCAATAATAAAACATCAGAAGGAGAAATTAAAAAAACAATCCCATTTACAATCGCTCCAAAGACTATAAAATACCTGGGAATAAATTTAACCAAAGAAGTAAAAGATCTGTACTCAGAAAATTATAAGACACTGAAGAAAGGAATGAAGGAAGATATAAATAGATGGAAACACATATCATGTTCATGGATAGGAAGAATTAATATAGTTAAAATGTCCATACTGCCTAAGGCAATATACATATTCAATGCAATTCCTATCAAACTGCCAACGTCGTTTTTCACAGAAATAGAACATATAATCCTAAAATTTATATGGGACCATAAAAGACCCCGAATAGCAAAGGCAATCTTGAGAAATAAGAACAAAGTGGGAGGTATAACAATACCTGACTTCAAATTATACTACAAGGCTACAGTAATCAAAACAGCATGGTACTGGCATAAAAACAGACACATAGATCAATGGAACAGAATAGAGAGTCCAGAAATAAATCCACGCCTATATGGCCATTTAATCTACAACAATGGAAGCAAGAATGTACGATGGAGTAATGACAGTCTATTCAATAAATGGTGCTGGGAAACCTGGACAGACACATGCAAAAAAATGAAGTTGGACCACCTCCTTACACCATATACAAAAATAAATTCAAAATGGCTTAAAGACTTAAATGTAAGGTCTGAAACCATAAAATACCTAGAAGAAAATATAGGAAGAAACTTCTCAGACATTACCCGGAGTAAGATTTTTACTGATATACACCCTCGCTCGAGGGAACTAAGAGAAAAAATAAACATGTGGGATTATATCAAACTAAAAAGTTTTTTCACAGCAAAGGAAACCATCAATAAAACAAGAAGGGATCCTACTGAATGGGAAAAGATATTTGCCAATGATATATCTGATAAGGGATTAATATCACAAATCTATGGAAAACTTACTCAACCCAACTCCAAAAAAACAAACGATCCAATTAAAAAATGGGCAGAGGACTTGAAGAGACATTTTTCTGAAAAGGACATACAGATGGCAAACAGACATATGAAGAAATGCTCAACCTCACTAACCATCAGAGAAATGCAAATAAAAACCACAATGAGATACCACCTCACCCCAGTCAAAATGGCTATCATCAATAAATCAACAAACAACAAGTGCTGGCGCGGATGTGGAGAAAAGGGAACGCTTGTGCACTGTTGGTGGGATTGCAGACTGGTGCAGCCGCTATGGAAAACAGTATGGAGGTATCTCAAAATTCTGAAAATGGAACTACCTTATGATCCAGTAATTCCACTCCTAGGTATCTATCCGGAGAAATCCAGAACTTCAATTCAAAAATCTTTATGCACTCCTATGTTTATTGCAGCACTATACACAATAGCTAAGACATGGAAACAACCAAAATGCCCATCGGTAGATGACTGGATTAAGAAACTGTGGTACATTTATACAATGGAGTATTATGCAGCCATAAAGAAGAAAGAAATCTTACCATTTGCAACAACATGGATGGATCTAGAGAACATTATGTTAAGTGAAATAAGTCAGACAGAGAAAGATAAGTACCATATGATCTCACTTATTTGCGGTCTAAAGAAAAGAATAAGTGAATGAACTAATCAGAAACAGTTTGGGAGACAATGAGGAAAAACTGAGGGTTGCTAGATGGGCGGGAGGGGTGGGGGGTGGGGGGGAGGGTGAGGGGATTGGAGGGCAGTCGGTGACCACAGGATGGTCACGGGGTTTGAAAATTAATCTGGGGAACGTAATTTGGTGGTTACCAGAGCGTAAGGGGGTTGGGGGGGGGATGAGGGTGAGGGGGATCAAATGTATGGTGATGGAAGGGGAGCTGACTCTGGGTGGTGAACACACAGTGTGACTTATGGATGATGTGATACAGAATTGCATACCTGAAATCTATGTAATTATACTAACAATTGTCACCCCAATAAATTAAAAAAAAATTAAAAAAAAATACAATTGTTTTCTAAGAGCCAGAAAAACGCAGAATTTCACAGAATCTAAGCACAGGTATCTAGATCTCTGTACTAAAAAGAAACATAAAGTTGGAACGTTCACTCATTATATTAGTGTAAATGAAATCTTAAAATATGACTCAATATACTGTAATGAGCAAGTCATGAAAGACAGAATATCTCTATATCTATGTATTACATACAAGAGAACCAGAGAACCAAAAAACCAGCATTGAAAGTGATTTTTATATATCTACTTTGAAATTACTATTTATATGAGTAAAGGAACGGTTTCATAGTTAAAAGTTTCTCCAAGATTCACAAATATAATATTAAAGCATGTAGAAAACCTATTTCAGTGTCTCAGCATATTGCATTCAAATTCATAACTATAAGACATGTTTATGTGTTTGGTATAAGTGGAAATTAATGAAGAATCTGAAAATTATTACTGGTTGTTTAAAGTACATTTGCTCCAAAATAAGAAAAGGTTTTCAGATTTTATAATTCATATAGCTCTGACTCAACCCTTATCTCTATAAGCGTGTGATAGACTACACAGCAGGCAAGCAGGCAGGTCTTTGGGTCTGAACTACTATTGGAAAATCTTTAAATGTGAGCTCTATTAAATTTATAGTAAGTTACCTCTATGCTGTAAAATATGAGCCTGTGGAAAACAGAAACCCCATAAATTGTACTCTTATGAATATCATACCTGCATCAGGCATATATATGGGTTCTAGCTTCACTACAATATCCTCTATGCATTCATCATCATTTCTGCCCTCATGTCTAGTGTTTGCCACAGCCATGTCACCGAGATCAGTTTCCAAGAAAGGTCCTAATAAAAAACATTACCATTTTGAACAGTAAGCATACTTGTTGATTAGTGAGAAATTATTAAGGTTGTTGTCTTTGAACTTCAAATATTGTCACTTGATTTTTCAAATTAGAAATACAACATCACAGTGATATAGTTAAAGGTGGAACATTATAGTGTCCTCTTTATTTTTCAGGGCTGTAACTCAGTAACACGGACAGTGGTGACTGTGAGTGTGTTTAGCATAAGTATCTTAGTTACATCACCTTGACGTCTGAGACGGCCTGCCTTCTCTCTACTTGATCAGGCACAGAAACTAGGAACTAGAAAATTCTTTCCATTTTATAATGAAGGCATTTGAGGCTCTGTTGGGCAAAGGATTTAAAATGCAATTGTGTTCTAAGAGCCAGGAAAACACCGAATTCCATAGAATCTGAGAACATGTATCTAGATCTCCACACAGAAAAAGAACCATCAAGTGGGCTATTTACTCATTATATTAGTTGAAATGAAATCTTAAAATGTGACTCAATATCCTATAATTAGTAAGTCGTGAAAATCAGAATATCATTGTAGTCTATGTATAACATACAAGAGAATCAAAGAACCAAAAAACCAGAATTGAAAGTGATTTTTGTATATCTGAATTGAAATCACTATTTATATAAGAGAAAAGGAATGGTTTTGTAGTTAAAAGGTTCTCCAAGATTCACAAATATTACATTAAAGCATGTAGCAAAACCTACTTCAGTGTCTCAGCGTATTTCATTCAAATTCATAATTATAAGATATGCTTCATTTATATTCTATAAGGGGAAATTAATGAAGAATCTGAAAATTATTACTGGTTGGGTAAAGTACATATGCTCCAAAATAAAAAAAAAACAGGTCGTCAGATTTTATAATTCATGTAGCTCTGCTTGAACCATTATATCTATATGATTGACTATACAGCATGCAGTCAGGCATTTGGGTTCCCAACTACCTTTGAAAGATCTTCCATCACCATATATTTGACTTTGTTTGCCCTCATCTACCACCCCACTCCCCCTTACCCTCTGCTAGCCACTAAACTATTGTCCGTGTCTATGAGTTTTGTTCCTTTATTTGTTTCTCTTGTTCCTTTGTTACTTTCAGTTTTATATCCCACACATCAGTGAAATCATATGGTTCTCGAATTTTTCTCTGTGCCTTATTTCACTTAGCATAATAATATCAAGATCCATCCATTTTGTTGAAAATAGCACTATTTCATCTTTCCTTATGGCCAAGTAGTATTTCATTGTGTATATACACCACATCTTCTATATCCAGTCATCTTTAGAAAACTGACTCTGGGTAGTGAACACACAATGTGATATACAGATGATGTATTATATAATTGTACACTTGAACCCTATTTAAATTTACTATCCATTGTCACCCCAATAAATTTTAACTAAAAAAAGAAAAATCTTAAAATGTGAGCTCTACTAATGTTAGAGTATGTTACTTCAATATTGTTAAAGATGAGCTTGTGGAAAACAGAAACCCCAGAAATTGTACTCTTATGAATGTCATACCTGCATTAGGCGTATATATGGGATCTAGTTTCACTCCAATATCCTCCATGCCTTTATGACCATTTCTTCCTTCATCCCCAGTGTTCGCCACAGCCATTTCCCCAAGATCAGGTTCCAAGGAAGGCCCTAATAAAAAACATCATCATTTTGAACAGTAAACATCGTTGTTGATTACTCAAAAATTATTATGGTTGTAGTCTTTGAACTACAAATGTTGTCATCTGATTTTTCAAACTAGAAACACATACATCACATTGATATGTTTAGTGGTGAAAATATCATGGTGTCCTCTTTATTTTTCGGGATAGTAAGTCAGTAACACTAATAGTGGTGACAGTGAGTGTGCTTAGCTTAAGTATCTTAGTCACATCTGCTGTGAATCCGAAATTGCCTGCATTCTCTGTACTTGATCAGACACAAAAGGTAGGAATTAAAAAATTGTTGCTATTTTATAATTCAGGCATTTTAGGCTGTATTGGGCAAAGGATTTAAAATGTTATTGTTTTCTAAGAGCCAGGAGAATACGGCATTTCACAGAATCCAAGAACATGTATCTAGCTCTCCATACAGAAAAAAGGAACATCAAGTTGGAGTGTTTACTCATTATATTAGTTGAAATAAAATCTTAAAATGTGACTCAATATCCTTTAATGAGCAAGTCATGAAAACAGAATATCTCTGTATTCTATGTATCACATACAAGAGAACCAGAGAAACAAAAAAACAGCATTGAAAGTGATTATTTATACAATGGAGTATCACTGGGCTATAAAAAAAAAAGAAAGAAATCTTACCATTTGCAACAATATGGATGGACCTAGAAAATATTATCTAAGTGAAATAAGTCAGACAGAGAAAAACAAATACCATATGATCTCACTTATATGTGGAATATAAAGAACAGAATAAATGAACAAACAAAACAGAAATAGATTCAGAGGTATAGAGAAAAAAAAAAACTGAGGGTTGCTAAGTGATAGGGGAGTAGTGATGGGGCAGAAGGTAAAGGGATTAGAAAGTACAAATTTGTAATCACACTATAGCCACCAGGATATACAATACAATTTGGGGGCAATAATCAATAATGCTGCAAAGATTTTGTAGGACGTTAGTGGGCACTTGTCTTATTAGGGAAACCTCTTCATGGACTGTGTAGATGTCTGACCACTGTGTTGTACGCCTGAAGCTGAAGCTGAAGAATAATGAATGCCAACTATAATTAAATATATATATATATATATATAAATATAAATATAAAGTCACAGGATGTGGAGTACAGCATAGGGAATGGAGTCAAGGGAATTGTAACAGCTATATACGATATCACGGGGTGGTAGATTAGGGAAGGGGGTTATCACTTTGTGAGGGGTGTAAATGTCTAACTATTACATTGTTTTGTATACCTGACACTAACAAGTGATTTTTATATATCTGATTAGAAATCACTATTTATGTAAGAGTAAAGGAATTGTTTCATAGTTAAAATGTTCTCCAACATTCACAAACATTATGTTAAAGCATGCAGCAAAAACCTACTTTGGTGTCTCAGCATATTTCATTCAAATTCATAATTATAAGAAATTCTTTGCGTATTTGGTATAAGTAGAAATTAATGAAGAATCTGAAAATTATTACTGGTTGGTTAAAGTACGTATTCTCCAAAATAAGAAAAGGTTTTCAGATTTTATACTTCCTATAGCTGTGCCTGAACCCTTATCGCTATATGATAGACTACACAGCACACAGTCAGGCATTTGGGGTCCGAACTACCATTGAAAAATCTTAAAATGTGAGCTCTATTAAAGTTATCTGCGTATTGTTAAAGATGAGCTTGTGGAAAACAGACACCCCATAAACTGTACTCTTATGAATATCATACCTGCATCGGGCATGTGTATGGGATCTAGTTTCACTACAATATCCTCTATGCATTCATTACCACGTTTGCCCTCATCCCCAGTGTTCGCCACAGCCATGTCGCTGAGATCAATTTCCATGAAAGGCCCTAATAAAAAACATTATTATTTGGAACAGTAAGCAAACTTGTTGATTACTCAGAAATTATTATGGTTGTAGTGTTTGAACTTCAAATGCTGTCACTTCATTTGTCAAATTAGAAACACATACATCACACTGATATGATTAGAGGTGGTAATGTCATTATCCTCTTTATTTTTCGGTACAGTAACTCAGTAACACTGACAGTAGTGACAGTGATTATGCTTAGCATAAGTTTCTTGGTCACACTGCCATGATATCTGAGATTGCCTGCATTTTCTCTACTTGATCAGACATAGAAACTAGGAACTAGAAAATTCTTGCCATTTTATACTTCAGGCATTTGAGGCTCTCTTGAGTAAAGGATTAAAATGGAATTGTTTTCTAAGAGCCAGAAGAACACAGAATTTCACAGAATGTAAGAATATGTATTTAGATATCCAAAAAAAAAAGAAGCATCAGGTGGAGTGTTTACTCACTATATTAGTTGAAATGAAATCTTAAAATGTGACTCAACATCCTGTAACGAGCAAGTCACGAAAAACAAAATTACTTCGTATTCTATATATTACATAGGAGAGAAGCAGAGAACCAAAAAAAAAAAAAAACCAACATTGAATGTCAGTTTATATACCTGATTTGAAATCACTATTTTTATAAGAGTAAAGGAACAGTTTCGTAGCTAACCATTCTCTAAGATTCACAAATATTATATTAAAGAATGCAGCAAAACCATTTTCAGTGTCTCAGCAAATTTCATTCAAATTCAGAATTATAAGAAATGCTTTATGTGTTTGGTATAATTGGAAATTAACAAAGAATATGGAAATTATTACTGGTTGGTTAAAGTATATATGCTCAAAAATAAGAAAACTTTCTCATAGTTTGTAATGCGTATAGCTCTGACTCAACCCACACCTTTAAATAATTTATTATCCAGCAGGGAGTCACGCATTTTGGGTCCAACATATCATTCAATCAAGTTAGAGTGTGTTACCTCTATACTGTAAAAGATGAGCTTGTAGGAAAGAGAAATCCCATAAATTGTAGGTATGAATATCATACCTACTTCTGGTGTATAAATGAGTTTTAGTTTCACTCCAATATCCTCCATGCCTTCATGACCATCTCCACCCTCATGCCCAATGTTCACCACAGCCATGTCCCCAAGATCAGTTTCCAAGAAAGGCCCTAATGAAAATCATCATTTTGAACTGTAAGCATCCCTGTTGATTACTCAGAAATTATTAAAGTTGTAGTCTTTGAAATTCAAATGTTGTAACTTGATTATTGAAGTTGGAAATACACACATCACACTGACATGGTTAGAGGTGATAATATCATGGTGTCCTCTTTATTTTTAGGGACAATAACCCAGAAACACTTACAATGGTGACAGTGAGTTTGCTTAGCATAACTATCTTAGTCACATCTGCCTTGACATCTGAGACAGCCTGCCTTTTCTCTCCTTGATCAGACATACAAAGTAGGAACGGCAACAAAATGGATGGATCTTGAGATTATTGTGCTATGCGAAATAAGTCTCACAGAAAAATCGAGAATCATATGATTTCATTGATATGTGAGATATAAAAGTGAAAGCAACAAAGGAACAAGACAAACAAAGAAACAAAACCTAATAGACACAGACACTAGTTTAATGGTTACCAGAGGGTAAAGGGGGAAGAGGATGGCAGATGAAGGTAAAGGGAATCCAATATATGGTTACTGAAAGCGAACTGACTCTGGGTGGTGAACACACAATGTGATATATATATATATGATGTATTACAGAATTGTAAACTTGAAACGTATGTAATTTTATCAACCATTGTTACCCAATAAATTTTAATAAAAAAGGAAGTAGGAACTAGAAAATTGTTGCCATTTAATAATTCAGTCATATGAGGCTCTGTTGTGCAAAGGGTTTAAAATGCAATTGCTTTATAAGAGCCAGGAGAATACAGTATTCACAGATGTAAGAACATGCATTTAGCTCTCCATACTTGAAAAAAGAACCATCAAGGAAAATGTTTACTCACTGTACTAGTTGAAACGAAATCTTAAAATGTGACACAATATTCTATAATGAGCAAGTCATGAGAAACAGAGTATCTCTGTATTCTATATATTACATACAAGAAAAGCTGAAAAACAAAAAACAGCTTTGAAAGTGATTTTTATATGTCTGATTTGAAATCACTATGTCTATAAAAGTAAAGAAACAATTTTGTAGTTAAGTGGGTCTCCAAGATTAAAAAATATTACATTAAAGCATGCAGCAAAACCTACTACAGTGTCTCAGCATATTTCATTCAAATTCATAATTATAAGAAATTCTTTGTGTACTTGGTATAAGTAGAAATTAATGAAGAATCTGAAAATTATTACTGGTTGGTTAAAGTACGTATTCTCCAAAATAAGAAAAGGTTTTCAGATTTTATACTTCCTATAGCTGTGCCTGAACCCTCATCGCTATATGATACTACACAGCACACAGTCAGGCATGTGGGGCCCGAGCTACCATTGAAAAATCTTAAAATGTGAGCTCTATTAAAGTTATCTGCGTATTGTTAAAGATGAGCTTGTAGAAAACAGACACCCCATAAACAGTACTCTTATGAATATCATACCTGCTTCGGGCATGTGTATGGGATCTAGTTTCACTACAATATCCTCTATGCATTCATTACCACGTTTGCCCTCATCCCCAGTGTTCGCCACAGCCATGTCGCTGAGATCAATTTCCATGAAAGGCCCTAATAAAAAACATTATTATTTGGAACAGTAAGCAAACTTGTTGATTATTCAGAAATTATTATGGTTGTAGTGTTTGAACTTCAAATGCTGTCACTTCATTTGTCAAATTAGAAACACATACATCACACTGATATGATTAGAGGTGGTAATATCATTATCCTCTTTATTCTTCGGTACAGTAACTCAGTAACACTGACAGTAGTGACAGTGATTATGCTTAGCATAAGTTTCTTGGTCACACTGCCATGATATCTGAGATTGCCTGCATTTTCTCTACTTGATCAGACATAGAAACTAGGAACTAGAAAATTCTTGCCATTTTATACTTCAGGCATTTGAGGCTCTCTTGAGTAAAGGATTTAAAATGGAATTGTTTTCTAAGAGCCAGAAGAACACAGAATTTCACAGAATGTAAGAATATGTATTTAGATATCCAAATAGAAAAAGAAGCATCAGGTGGAGTGTTTTCTCATTATATTAGTTGAAATGAAATCTTAAAATGTGACTCGACATCCTGTAACGAGCAAGTCACGAAAAACAAAATTACTTCGTATTCTATGTATTACATAGGAGAGAAGCAGAGAACCAAAAAAAACCCAACATTGATTGAATGTCAGTTTATATATCTGATTTGAAATCACTATTTATATAAGAGTAAAGGAACAGTTTCGTAGCTAACCATTCTCCAAGATTCACAAATATTATATTAAAGAAAGCGGCAAAACCATTTTCAGTGTCTCAGCATATTTCATTCAAATTCATAATTATAAGAAATGCTTTATGTGTTTGGTATAGTTGGAAATTAACAAAGAGTATGGAAATTTTTACTGGTTGGTTAAAGTATATATGCTCAAAAATAAGAAAACTTTCTCATAGTTTGTAATGCGTATAGCTCTGACTCAACCCACACCTTTAAATAATTTATTATCCAGCAGGGAGTCACGCATTTTGGGTCCAATATACCATTCAAAAATCTTCTAATGTAAGCTCTATTCAAGTTAGAGTATGTTACCTCTATACTGTAAAAGATGAGCTTGTAGAAAAGAGAAATCCCATAAATTGTAGGTATGAATATCATACCTACTTCTGGTGTATAAATGAGTTTTAGTTTCACTCCAGTATCCTCCATGCCTTCATGACCATCTCCACCCTCATGCCCAGTGTTCACCACAGCCATGTCCCCAAGATCAGTTTCCAAGAAAGGCCCTAATGAAAATCATCATTTTGAACTGTAAGCATCCCTGTTGATTACTCAGAAATTATTAAAGTTGTAGTCTTTGAAATTCAAATGTTGTAACTTGATTATTGAAGTTGGAAATACACACATCACACTGACATGGTTAGAGGTGATAATATCATGGTGTCCTCTTTATTTTTAGGGACAATAACCCAGAAACACTTACAATGGTGACAGTGAGTTTGCTTAGCATAACTATCTTAGTCACATCTGCCTTGACATCTGAGACAGCCTGCCTTTTCTCTCCTTGATCAGACATACAAAGTAGGAACGGCAACAAAATGGATGGATCTTGAGATTATTGTGCTATGCGAAATAAGTCTCACAGAAAAATCGAGAATCATATGATTTCATTGATATGTGAGATATAAAAGTGAAAGCAACAAAGGAACAAGACAAACAAAGAAACAAAACCTAATAGACACAGACACTAGTTTAATGGTTACCAGAGGGTAAAGGGGGAAGAGGATGGCAGATGAAGGTAAAGGGAATCCAATATATGGTTACTGAAAGCGAACTGACTCTGGGTGGTGAACACACAATGTGATATATATATATATATATATATATATATATATATATATATATATATATATATATATATATGATGTATTACAGAATTGTAAACTTGAAACGTATGTAATTTTATTAACCATTGTTACCCAATAAATTTTAATAAAAAAGGAAGTAGGAACTAGAAAATTGTTGCCATTTAATAATTCAGTCCTATGAGGCTCTGTTGTGCAAAGGGTTTAAAATGCAATTGCATTATAAGAGCCAGGAGAATACAGTATTCACAGATGTAAGAACATGCATTTAGCTCTCCATACTTGAAAAAAGAACCATCAAGGAAAATGTTTACTCACTGTACTAGTTGAAACGAAATCTTAAATCTTAAAATGTGACACAATATTCTATAATGAGCAAGTCATGAGAAACAGAGTATCTCTGTATTCTATATATTACATACAAGAAAAGCTGAAAAACAAAAAACAGCTTTGAAAGTGATTTTTATATGTCTGATTTGAAATCACTATGTCTATAAAAGTAAAGAAACAATTTTGTAGTTAAGTGGGTCTCCAAGATTAAAAAATATTACATTAAAGCATGCAGCAAAACCTACTACAGTGTCTCAGCATATTTCATTCAAATTCATAATTATAAGAAATTCTTTGTGTACTTGGTATAAGTAGAAATTAATGAAGAATCTGAAAATTATTACTGGTTGGTTAAAGTACGTATTCTCCAAAATAAGAAAAGGTTTTCAGATTTTATACTTCCTATAGCTGTGCCTGAACCCTTATCGCTATATGATACTACACAGCACACAGTCAGGCATTTGGGGCCCGACTGAAAAATATTAAAATGTGAGCTCTATTAAAGTTATCTGCATATTGTTAAAGATGAGCTTGTGGAAAACAGACACCCCATAAACTCTACTCTTATGAATATCATACCTGCATCGGGCATGTGTATGGGATCTAGTTTCACTACAATATCCTCTATGCATTCATTACCACGTTTGCCCTCATCCCCAGTGTTCGCCACAGCCATGTCGCTGAGATCAATTTCCATGAAAGGCCCTAATAAAAAACATTATTATTTGGAACAGTAAGCAAACTTGTTGATTACTCAGAAATTATTATGGTTGTAGTGTTTGAACTTCAAATGCTGTCACTTCATTTGTCAAATTAGAAACACATACATCACACTGATATGATTAGAGGTGGTAATATCATTATCCTCTTTATTCTTCGGTACAGTAACTCAGTAACACTGACAGTAGTGACAGTGATTATGCTTAGCATAAGTTTCTTGGTCACACTGCCATGATATCTGAGATTGCCTGCATTTTCTCTACTTGATCAGACATAGAAATTAGGAACTAGAAAATTCTTGCCATTTTATACTTCAGGCATTTGAGGCTCTCTTGAGTAAAGGACTTAAAATGGAATTGTTTTCTAAGAGCCAGAAGAACACAGAATTTCACAGAATGTAAGAATATGTATTTAGATATCCAAATAGAAAAAGAAGCATCAGGTGGAGTGTTTTCTCATTATATTAGTTGAAATGAAATCTTAAAATGTGACTCGACATCCTGTAACGAGCAAGTCACGAAAAACAAAATTACTTTGTATTCTATGTATTACATAGGAGAGAAGCAGAGATCCAAAAAAAACCCAACATTGATTGAATGTCAGTTTATATATCTGATTTGAAATCACTATTTATATAAGAGTAAAGGAACAGTTTCGTAGCTAACCATTCTCCAAGATTCACAAATATTATATTAAAGAAAGCGGCAAAACCATTTTCAGTGTCTCAGCATATTTCATTCGAATTCATAATTATAAGAAATGCTTTATGTGTTTGGTATAGTTGGAAATTAACAAAGAGTATGGAAATTTTTACTGGTTGGTTAAAGTATATATGCTCAAAAATAAGAAAACTTTCTCATAGTTTGTAATGCGTATAGCTCTGACTCAACCCACACCTTTAAATAATTTATTATCCAGCAGGGAGTCACGCATTTTGGGTCCAATATACCATTCAAAAATCTTCTAATGTAAGCTCTATTCAAGTTAGAGTATGTTACCTCTATACTGTAAAAGATGAGCTTGTAGAAAAGAGAAATCCCATAAATTGTAGGTATGAATATCATACCTACTTCTGGTGTATAAATGAGTTTTAGTTTCACTCCAATATCCTCCATGCCTTCATGACCATCTCCACCCTCATGCCCAGTGTTCACCACAGCCATGTCCCCAAGATCAGTTTCCAAGAAAGGCCCTAATGAAAATCATCATTTTGAACTGTAAGCATCCCTGTTGATTACTCAGAAATTATTAAAGTTGTAGTCTTTGAAATTCAAATGTTGTAACTTGATTATTGAAGTTGGAAATACACACATCACACTGACATGGTTAGAGGTGATAATATCATGGTGTCCTCTTTATTTTTAGGGACAATAACCCAGAAACACTTACAATGGTGACAGTGAGTTTGCTTAGCATAACTATCTTAGTCACATCTGCCTTGACATCTGAGACAGCCTGCCTTTTCTCTCCTTGATCAGACATACAAAGTAGGAACGGCAACAAAATGGATGGATCTTGAGATTATTGTGCTATGCGAAATAAGTCTCACAGAAAAATCGAGAATCATATGATTTCATTGATATGTGAGATATAAAAGTGAAAGCAACAAAGGAACAAGACAAACAAAGAAACAAAACCTAATAGACACAGACACTAGTTTAATGGTTACCAGAGGGTAAAGGGGGAAGAGGATGGCAGATGAAGGTAAAGGGAATCCAATATATGGTTACTGAAAGCGAACTGACTCTGGGTGGTGAACATATATATATATATATGATGTATTACAGAATTGTAAACTTGAAACGTATGTAATTTTATTAACCATTGTTACCCAATAAATTTTAATAAAAAAGGAAGTAGGAACTAGAAAATTGTTGCCATTTAATAATTCAGTCATATGAGGCTCTGTTGTGCAAAGGGTTTAAAATGCAATTGCTTTATAAGAGCCAGGAGAATACAGTATTCACAGATGTAAGAACATGCATTTAGCTCTCCATACTTGAAAAAAGAACCATCAAGGAAAATGTTTACTCACTGTACTAGTTGAAACGAAATCTTAAAATGTGACACAATATTCTATAATGAGCAAGTCATGAGAAACAGAGTATCTCTGTATTCTATATATTACATACAAGAAAAGCTGAAAAACAAAAAACAGCTTTGAAAGTGATTTTTATATGTCTGATTTGAAATCACTATGTCTATAAAAGTAAAGAAACAATTTTGTAGTTAAGTGGGTCTCCAAGATTAAAAAAATGTTACATTAAAGCATGCAGCAAAACCTACTACAGTGTCTCAGCATATTTCATTCAAATTCATAATTATAAGAAATTCTTTGTGTACTTGGTATAAGTAGAAATTAATGAAGAATCTGAAAATTATTACTGGTTGGTTAAAGTACGTATTCTCCAAAATAAGAAAAGGTTTTCAGATTTTATACTTCCTATAGCTGTGCCTGAACCCTTATCGCTATATGATACTACACAGCACACAGTCAGGCATTTGGGGCCCGAACTACCTTTGAAAAATCTTAAAATGTGAGCTCTATTAAAGTTATCTGCGTATTGTTAAAGATGAGCTTGTGGAAAACAGACACCCCATAAACAGTACTCTTATGAATATCATACCTGCATCGGGCATGTGTATGGGATCTAGTTTCACTACAATATCCTCTATGCATTCATTACCACGTTTGCCCTCATCCCCAGTGTTCGCCACAGCCATGTCGCTGAGATCAATTTCCATGAAAGGCCCTAATAAAAAACATTATTATTTGGAACAGTAAGCAAACTTGTTGATTACTCAGAAATTATTATGGTTGTAGTGTTTGAACTTCAAATGCTGTCACTTCATTTGTCAAATTAGAAACACATACATCACACTGATATGATTAGAGGTGGTAATATCATTATCCTCTTTATTCTTCGGTACAGTAACTCAGTAACACTGACAGTAGTGACAGTGATTATGCTTAGCATAAGTTTCTTGGTCACACTGCCATGATATCTGAGATTGCCTGCATTTTCTCTACTTGATCAGACATAGAAACTAGGAACTAGAAAATTCTTGCCATTTTATACTTCAGGCATTTGAGACTCTCTTGAGTAAAGGATTTAAAATGGAATTGTTTTCTAAGAGCCAGAAGAACACAGAATTTCACAGAATGTAAGAATATGTATTTAGATATCCAAATAGAAAAAGAAGCATCAGGTGGAGTGTTTTCTCATTATATTAGTTGAAATGAAATCTTAAAATGTGACTCGACATCCTGTAACGAGCATGTCACGAAAAACAAAATTACTTCGTATTCTATGTATTACATAGGAGAGAAGCAGAGAACCAAAAAAAACCCAACATTGAATGTCAGTTTATATATCTGATTTGAAATCACTATTTATATAAGAGTAAAGGAACAGTTTCGTAGCTAACCATTCTCCAAGATTCACAAATATTATATTAAAGAAAGCGGCAAAACCATTTTCAGTGTCTCAGCATATTTCATTCAAATTCATAATTATAAGAAATGCTTTATGTGTTTGGTATAATTGGAAATTAACAAAGAGTATGGAAATTATTACTGGTTGGTTAAAGTATATATGCTCAAAAATAAGAAAACTTTTTCATAGTTTGTAATGCGGATAGCTCTGACTCAACCCACACCTTCCTCCATGCCTTCATGACCATCTCCACCCTCATGCCCAGTGTTCACCACAGCCATGTCCCCAAGATCAGTTTCCAAGAAAGGCCCTAATGAAAATCATCATTTTGAACTGTAAGCATCCCTGTTGATTACTCAGAAATTATTAAAGTTGTAGTCTTTGAAATTCAAATGTTGTAACTTGATTATTGAAGTTGGAAATTCACACATCACACTGACATGGTTAGAGGTGATAATATCATGGTGTCCTCTTTATTTTTAGGGACAATAACCCAGAAACACTTACAATGGTTACAGTGAGTTTGCTTAGTATAACTATCTTAGTCACATCTGCCTTGACATCTGAGACAGCCTGCCTTTTCTCTCCTTGATCAGACATACAAAGTAGGAACGGCAACAAAATGGATGGATCTTGAGATTATTGTGCTATGCGAAATAAGTCTCACAGAAAAATCGAGAATCATATGATTTCATTGATATGTGAGATATAAAAGTGAAAGCAACAAAGGAACAAGACAAACAAAGAAACAAAACCTAATAGACACAGACACTAGTTTAATGGTTACCAGAGGGTAAAGGGGGAAGAGGATGGCAGATGAAGGTAAAGGGAATCCAATATATGGTTACTGAAAGCGAACTGACTGTGGGTGGTGAACACACAATGTGATATATATATATATATATATATATATATATATATATATATATATATATATATATATATATATATATATATGATGTATTACAGAATTGTAAACTTGAAACGTATGTAATTTTATTAACCATTGTTACCCAATAAATTTTAATAAAAAAGGAAGTAGGAACTAGAAAATTGCTGCCATTTAATAATTCAGTCATATGAGGCTCTGTTGTGCAAAGGGTTTAAAATGCAATTGCTTTATAAGAGCCAGGAGAATACAGTATTCACAGATGTAAGAACATGCATTTAGCTCTCCATACTTGAAAAAAGAACCATCAAGGAAAATGTTTACTCACTGTACTAGTTGAAACGAAATCTTAAAATGTGACACAATATTCTATAATGAGCAAGTCATGAGAAACAGAGTATCTCTGTATTCTATATATTACATACAAGAAAAGCTGAAAAACAAAAAACAGCTTTGAAAGTGATTTTTATATGTCTGATTTGAAATCACTATGTCTATAAAAGTAAAGAAACAATTTTGTAGTTAAGTGGATCTCCAAGATTAAAAAATATTACATTAAAGCATGCAGCAAAACCTACTACAGTGTCTCAGCATATTTCATTCAAATTCATAATTATAAGAAATCCTTTGTGTATTTGGTATAAGTGGAAATTAATGAAGAATCTGAAAATTATTACTGTTTGGTTAAAGTACATATGGTCATAAATAGAAAACGTTTTCAGATTTCGTAATTCATATGGCTCTGACTCAGCCCTTATCTGTATATGACACACTAAACAGCAGGCAGGCAGGCATTTGGGGTCCGCACTACCATCAAAAAAATCCTAAAATGTGAGCTCTATTAAAGGTGGAGTATGTTACCTGTATATTTTTAAAGATGACCTCGTAGAAAACAGAAATCCCATAAAGTATACACTTATGAATATCATACCTGCATCGGGCGTATGCATGGGATCTAGTTTCACTGTAATATCCTCCATACCTTCAAAGCTGCTTTCTCTAACCTCAGTCCCAGTGTCCACCACAGCCATGTCCCCAAGATCAGTTTCCAAGGAAGGCCCTAATGAAAAACATTATCATTTTGAATAGTAAGCATCCCTCTTGATTACTCAGAAATTATTATTGTTGTAGTCTTTGAACTTCAAATGTTACCACTTGATTTTTGAAGTTAGAAACATACATCAGATTGATATGGTTAGAGTTGATAATATCATGGTGTCCTCTTTATTTTTTGGGACAATAACTCAGTAACACAAACAGTGGTGATAGTGAGTGTGCTTAGCATAACTATCTTAGTCACATCTGCCTTGCATCTGAGATTGCCTCTATTCTATCTACAGACCAGACATAGATAGTAATGACTAGAAAATTCTTGCCATTTTATAATTCAGGCATTTGAGGCTCTATT
Organism: Rhinolophus ferrumequinum; assembly: GCF_004115265.2. NCBI lineage: Eukaryota > Metazoa > Chordata > Mammalia > Chiroptera > Rhinolophidae > Rhinolophus > Rhinolophus ferrumequinum. The sequence continues at coordinate 83,149,616 of NC_046284.1, forward strand.
GGGCAAAGGATTTAAAATGCATTTGGTTTCTAAGCACCTGAAGAACACAGAATTTCTCAGAATGTAAGAACATGTATCTAGATTTCCATACAGAAATAGAAACATCAAGTGGAATGTTTACTCATTATATTAGTTGAAATGAAACCTTAAAATGCGACTCAATATCCTATAATGAGCAAGTCATGAAAAACAGAATATCCTTGTAATCTACATATTATATACTAGAAAACCAGAAAACCAAAAAACCAGTATTGAAAGTGATTTTTATATATCTGATTTTTATATATCTGATTTATATATCACTATTTATATAAGAGTAAAGAATGGATTTGTAGTCAAATTGTTGCCCAAGATTCAGAAATATTGTACAAAACTATGTATGAAAACCCACTTCAGTTTCTCAGTATATTTCATTCAAATTCATAATTATAAGAAATGCTTAATGTATTTGGTATAAGTGGAAATTGATGAAGCATCTGAAAATTATTACTGGTTGGTACATATGCTCAAAACTAAGAAAAGGTTTTTCAGATTTTATAACACATATAGCTCTGACTCAACTGATATCTGTAAATGATAGAGTATATATCAGGCACTCATGCATTTGGTGTCTGAAGTACTATTCAAATAAATTAAATGTGAGCTCTATTAAATTTAGAGCATACTACCTCTGTATTATTAAAGATGAGCTTGTAGAAAACAGAAACCCCATAAATTTTACCCTTAGGAACATCATACCTTCATCGGGCATATATACGGGTTGCAGTTTCACTGTAATATTCTCCATGCGTTCATCACCATCTCTGCCCTCACCCCCAGCGTTTGCCACAGCCATGTCACCGAGATCAGTTTCCATGAGAGGCGCTAATAAGAAATGGTATCATTTTGAACACTAAGCATACTTGTTGATTACTGATAAATTCTTAAGGTAGTAGTCGTTGACTTCAAATATTGTCACTTGATTTTTGAAGTTAGAAACACATACATCACATTGACATGGTTAGAGGTGATAATATCATAGTGTCCTCTTTATTTTTCAAGACTGTAACTCAGTAACACTGAAAGTGGTGACAGTGAGGGTATTTGGCATAAGTATCTTATTCACATCCACCTTGACATCTGAGATTGCCTGCATCTCTCTACTTGATCAGACATACATAGAAACTAGGAAGTAACAAATTCATGCCATTTTATAATTCAGGCAATTGAGGCTCCATTGAGCAATGTATTTAAAATGCAATTGTTTTCTAAGAGCCAGAAGACTACAGAATTTCACAGAATCTAAGAATATGTATCTATATCTCCATACAAAAACAGAAACATCAAGTGGAGTGTTTATTCATTATGTTACTTGAAAAGAAGTCTTAAAATGGGACTTAATATCCTATAATGAGCCAGTCACGGAAAACAATATCTTTGTATTCTGTTTATCACATTCAAGAGAGAAGAGAACGAGAAAACGAGTAGTAAAAGTGATTTTTTGTTTCTCATTTGTTTGTCTTGTTCTTTTGTTGTTTTTGGTTTATATACCACATATCAGTGAAATCATATGGTTCTCTGCCTTTTCTGTCTGACTTATTTCGCTTAGCATCATAATCTCAAGATCCATCCATGTTGTCACAAATGTCCTATATCATCTTTTCTTACCGCTGAATAATATTCCATTGTGTATCTATACCACAACTTCTTTATCCATTCATCTATCGAAAGACATTTTGGTTGTTTCCATGTCTTGGCCACCGTAAACAAAGCTGCAACGAACATTGGAGCACACGTATCATTATGGATAAATGTTTTCAGATTTTTTGGGTAGAAACCCAGGAGAAGGATTGCTGGGTCATATGGTAATTCTATTCATAATTTTTTGAGGAACCTCCACATTGCCTTCCATAGTAGCTGCACCAGTCTGCATTCCCACCAACAGTGTATGAGGGTTCCTTTTTCTCCACAGCCTCTCCAACACCTGTTACTATTTGTCTTGTTGATGACAGCCATTCTGACTGGGGTGAGGTGATATCTCATTGTGGTTTTTATTTGCATTTCTCTGATGATTAGTGATGTTGAACATTTTTTCATATGTCTATGTGCCATTTGTATGTCCTCTTTGGAGAAATTTCTCTTCAAGTCCTCTGCCCATTTTTCAATTGGGTTGTTGGTTTTTTTGTTGTTGAGTTGCATGAGTTCTTTGTATATTTTGGATATTAGCCCCTTATCGGAGGCACTGTTTGCAAAAACCTTCTCCCATTCAGTTGGTTGCATCTTTACTTTGTCGATGGTTTCTTTTGCTGTGTAGAAGCTTTTAAGTTTCATATAGTCCCATTCGTTTATTTTAGCTTTTACTTCCCTTGCCTTTGGAGTCAAATTCATAAAATGCTCTTTGAACCCAAGTTCCGTAAGTTTAGTACCTATGTTTTCTTCTATGCAGTTTATTGTGTCAGGTCTTATGCTTAATTCTTTGATCCATTTTGAATTAATTTTGGTACATGGTGACAGATAGCAGTCCACTTTCATTCTGTTGCACGTGGCTTTCCAATTCTCCCAGCATCATTTATTGAAGAGGCTGTCTTTCTCCATTGTATGTTTTTTGCTTCTTTGTCAAAAATTATCTGTCCATATTTATGTGGTTTTATTTCTGAGTTCTCAATTCTATTCCATTGATCTACATGTCTGTTTTTCTGCCAGTACCATGCTGTTTTGATTATTGTAGCCCTGTAGTACAAGCTAAAGTCAGGTAGTGTGATACCTTCAGCATTGTTCTTTTTTCTTATGATTGCTTTGGCTATTCAGGGTCTTTTGTGGTTCCAAACAAATCTGATGATTTTTTTGTTCTAGTTCTTTAAAAAATGCCATTGGGATTTTGATGGGGATTGCATTAAATCTGTATACTGCTTTGGGTAATATTGCCATTTTAACTCTAATGGTGCTGGGAAAATTGGAAAGCCACGTGCAAAAGAATGAAACCAGACTGCTATCTGTCACCATGTACCAAAATTAATTCAAAATGGATCAAAGACCTAAACATAAAACCTGAAACAATAAACTGCATAGAAGAAAACATAGGTACTAAACTTATGTACCTTGTGTTCAAAGAGGATTTTATGAATTTGACCTAAAAGCTAAAATAAATTAATGGTACTATATCAAACTAAAAAGCTTCTGCACAGTAAAAGAAATCATCAGCAAAATAAAGAGGCAACCAGCAAAACTGGAGAAGATATTTTGAAACACCTCCAATAAGGGGATAATATCCAAAACATACAAAAAACTCATATAACTCAACAACAAAAGACAAACTAATTGAAAGCTGGGCAGAGGACACGAACAGAAACTTTTCCCAACAAGAGATACAAATGGCCAACAGATATATATGAAAAAACGTTCAACTTCACTATTAGGGAAATGAAAATTAAAACCACAATATCACCTCACACCTGTTAGAATGGCTATCGTCAACAGGACAAATTATAACAAGAGTTGGAGAGGCTGTGCAGAAAAAGGAACCCCCATTCACTGTTGGTGGGAATGTAAATTGGTACAGCTGCTATGGAAGGCAGTGTGGAGGTTCTTCAAAAAATTATGAATAGAATTACCATATGACCTAGCAATCCCTCTCCTGGGTATGTACCCCCAACATATAAAAACATTTTTCCATAAAGATATATGTACTCTGATGTTCATTGCAGCATTATTTACAGTGACAAGACATGGAAACAACCAACGTGTCTTTTGATAGATGATTGGATAAAGATGATGTGGTATATAAATACAATTGAAAACTACTCTGCCAAAAGAAAAGATGAAATAGTGCCATTTGTGACAACATGGATAGATGTTGAAATCATTATGCTAAATGAAATAAATCAGACTGAAAAATTAGGGAACCATATGACTTCACTCATATGTGGGATAAAAACTGAAAGCAAGAAAGGAACAAGACAAACAAAGAAGCAAAAACTCATAGACACAGACAACAGATTATTCATTACCAGAGGGTTTCTGGGGGTGGAAACTGTAGAAGAGGATCAAGAGGGTCAAATATATGGTGATGGAAGGAGAACTAACTTTGGGTGATGAACACATACAATCTGATATATAGATGATGTATTACAGAATTGTTCACCTGAAACCTATGTAGCTTTACTTACCATGCACCCCAATAAACTTTAACTTAAAAAAACTGTACACTTGAAACCTATATAGTTTTGTTGACCATTGTTACCCCAATAACTTTTAATAAAAAACAAAGAAAGTGATTTTTATGTGTCTGATTTAAAGTCACTATTTATATAAGATTAAGCAATGTTTTAGTAGTAGTTAAAATGTTCTCCCGGATTCACATATATTAACACATGTACTAGAACATACTTCAGTTTGTCAGCATATTTCATACAGACTAATAATTATGTAAAACATTTTGAATGTGTTAAAAGGTGCAAGTGAAGAAGAATCTGAAAATTGTTGCCTGCTGGTCAAAGTACGTATGCTCAAAACTAAGAAATATGTCATCACAGAAATGGTGGTGTCAGGTGAGTCTCTTGAAATCTCTCCTGGAATTTACAACAAATTGAACAGCTATATTTCCACAAAGGACTCCCTGCATAGCACACAGGCAAGCTCAAGGACACACAACTGAATTCATCTAAAGGTAGGCAAATTGGGTGAGTGGGGGAGGAAGGAAAGGGGAAGTCCGGAGACACCGGCAGTGCACAGACTGCAGGACACAAACCAGAGCTCGGTGCTTTGAGCTCTCTGAATTCCAGAGCTACCGCAGTCACGGGTGAGGGAAGAAATAGGACTCCTAGTGCTCCCCTTATGGTCCACAGTCCCGCCTGAGGACCAGCATATAACATGGCTGAACCTAACGCTCATGGCATAGACCTTGGAGCAAAGACTGAGGGAAGAAGGGTGAGAACGGTGGTTTATGCCATCACTGCCAAGCAGAGGATGGAAGAAATAGGTATGGAGCCTGGCTGACTGCTCCCCACCCTCCCAGTGCTAGAAGTGGAAGGGTAGCAGTGTCACATCAAAGAACCAAATATTTACAGCTCTGAAGGCTGCAGCCCCGCAGCCACAGCTGCAAACTCGCAGCCCAGATAGTTCCTGCAAAGGGTAAGGAAACTTGGGTGCAAAATAGTGGTGCTGGTGGTCACCACCATTCCTGGGAGCCACCTCTCATAAACCACCCTGCCCCTGCCTCCACCTATCTGGGTGGATCCCAACAGGAGTAAACAGAGCCTCTGAAACACACAGGCTCTGAATCTGGTGCAAGAAGAGTTTCGAGATTCAGAATCTCTCCACATCCCGCCAACGTGACAGTGCCCTGAGACCCAGGTGACCTGCTCACAGAGGAGAAGACCGGCTTCCAGGGAATCCCCCCATCATGAGAGATGCCGGAATACAGCAAGAGAAAATATAACAATACAGCATGAGAGAGAATAACAGGCTGCAGTGGGAGAGAAAATAAAATATTGTACCAACACCTACTAGAAAGTAAAATAAAACTTCTTCCTATCAACCTGTTGCAGAATGCACACCTGTAGATGCCTAGGAAGAGAAATATTACTTCATTAATTGCTGTGAGTAACAAAGGTAACAAGGCAGATAAGAAAAAAATGAAGTCTCCACAAAATGAAGTTACAGTCATGGAAATACGTGACTTAAATGACAGAGAATTCAGGATTGCGGTTCTGGAAAAAATCAACGAGATGCAAGAACACACAGATAATTTGAGGAACTCAGACACAATAAACGCACAAAATGAACATTTTCCAAAGAGACTGAAATTATAAAAAAGAACCAAACAGAATTCCTGGAGACTAAGAACTCAATAAAAGAAATGGAGAATGATATAGCCAGCTTAGATAATAGAGCTGATCAGATGGAAGAAAGAATCAGTGACATCAAACAAAGAAATCTGGAAATGACATAGATGGAAGAAGAGAGAGACTTGAGAGTTAAAGAAATGAAAGAACTCTACAAGAACTTCATGATCCCATCAGAAAGAGTAACATAAGAACAATGGGCATGCCAGAAGGAGAAGAAAGGAAGAAGGGAACAGACAGTATATTCAAAAAAAGAGTCGAGAACTCCCTAAACTTGTCAAAAGAACTGGATCGTGGAATCCAAGAAGCAAATAGAACACCTAATTACCTCAATCCCAACATGCCTTCTCCAAGGCACATTGTATTGAAGCTGTCTAAAATCAACGACAAAGAAAGAATCCTCAAGGCAGCCAGGGAAAAGAAGATGGTCACTTACAAAGGAAAGCCCATTAGATTATCATCAGATTTTTCAGCAGAAACTGTGCAAGCCAGGAGGGAGTGGAACCAAATATTCAAACTATTGAAAGAGAGAAATTATGAGCCAAGAATAATATGTCCAGCAAAGGTATCATGTAGAGATGAAAGAGGAATAAAGTCCTTTCCAGACACACACAAACAGAGAGAATTTTCTAACACACCAACTGCACTACAAATACTGAAGGAGAATATACAACCTTAAACAAAAAAAGCAAAAGAATACAAAACCATGAGTAGTATTGTGAACAGAGAGACAGAAGCAGGAAATGGCAACCGCTACATCAAACAGGACAATATACTTAAACATAACATACATGGTAAAGAAGAAAGAAAAAATCTAAAAAAAAAAGGAAAAAGACAACTTGCTACTGCAACGCAAAAATTGAAGAGAAATCATCAAAATGGCGGCGTGAGGTGAGCCTCTCTAAAGCTCCCCTGGAATTTACAACTAATCGAACAACAATAACTCCACAAAGGACTCCCTGCACAGCAGACAGGCAAGACGAAGAGGCCCACTACTGAATTCACCAAAAGGTGGGCGAATCGCGCGAGCGGGGGAGGAGGGAAGGGAGAAGTGCGGAGAAGGAGACGCACGGGCACAGGACGCAGACCTAGCTCAGTGTTCTGAGCTCGCTGCATCCCAGAACTACCTCAGCTGTGGGAGAGGGAAGAACTCGGACTGCTAGGGCTCAGTTTATGGTCCACAGGGCTGAGGAGGCAGCATATAACACGGTTCAACCCAACGCTCACGGCAGAGACCTCGGAGAAAAGACTGAGGAAAGAAGGCTGAAAACGGTGGTTTAAGCCCTCACTGCCAAGCAGAGAATGGAAGCCTCAGGCACTGAGACTAGCCGCCCCCTACCTACCCTCCCAGAGCTCGCCCACCCCCACCTGCCCAGTGCTAGAAGTGGAACAGTAGCAATGTCAGATCAAAAGAACAGAATATTTGCTGTTCTGAGAACTGTGGACCACAGACACAGATTCGAAGCCCAGCTAGTTCTGGCAAAGAGGAGGGAGCTGTGGAAGCAGGACAGGCTCTGGTGGTGGTCGCGGCCATTGCTCTGGGCCACCTCTCACAACTAACCCCGCCCCTAACCCCACCTATCTAGGTGGATCCCTGCAGGAGCAAACAGAACTGCTGAAACATACAGGCTCTGAATCTGGTACAGGAAGAGCTTTGGAATTTCAAAAGCTCTCCACATATCCACACGTACACTGCGCCCTGTGACCCAGGCAAACTATTAACAGAGGAGAGCCTGTCTCCCAGGGAATCCCCCCAATGTGTGAGAAGCTGGAATAGTGCAGAGAAAACATAGCACTACCGTGTGAGAGAGAAAAAAAAGGCTGCATGGGAGAGAAAATAAAACATTCTACCAACAAGCACTGGAAAACAAAAGAAAGTCCTTTTCCTATCAACCTGTTGCAGAAGCCACTCCTCTAGATGTCTAGGAAGAGACATAATAAATCAGTAATTGCCATGAAGAACCACGGCAACAAGACAGCTCAGAAAGAAAGTGAAAAGTCTCCAGAAAAGGAACTTAAAGATATGGAAATGTGTGACTTAAATGACAGAGAATTCAAGATTGCAGTTCTGAAAAATCTCAACGAGATGCAAGAAAACACAGAAAGGCAGTTTAATAAACTCAGAAATGCAATCAAAGAACAACATGAGCATTATGTGAAAGAGATTGAAATTTTAAAAAAGAACCAAATAGAATTTCTGGAGATTAAGAACTCAATAGAAGAAATTAAGAATGAAATAACCAGCTTAGGTAGTAGAGTTGACCAAATGGAGGAAAGAATCAGTGACATCGAAGATAGAAACTGGAAATGACACAAATGGAACCAGAAAGAGACTTGAGACTTAAAAGAAATGAAAGAACTCTACAAGAACTTTCTGACTCCATCAAAAGAACAAAATAAGAATAATGGGCATACCAGAAGGAGGAGAAAGAGGGAAGGGAACAGAGAATATATTCAAACAAATTGTTGATGAGAACTTCCCAAACTTGTAGACAGAACTGGATCCTCCATCCAAGAAGCAAATAGAACACCTAATTACCTCAATACCAACAGGTCTTCTCCAAGGTACATTGTACTGAAGCTGTCTAAAATCAATGACAAAGAAAGAATACTCAAGGCAGCCAGGGAAAAGAAGACGGTAACCTACAAAGGAAAACCCATTAGATTATCATCAGAATTTGCAGCAGAAACTCTACAATACAGGAGAGAGTGGAACAAAATTTTCAAACTGTTGAAAGAGAGAAATTATGAGCCAAGAATAATGTATCCAGCAAAGATATCCTTTAGATATGAAGGAGGAATAAAGACCTTTCCAGATATACAGAAGCTGAGGGAATTTTCTAACATACGACCTGCACTACAAGAAATACTAAAGGAGGCTATTTTACCACCATCAACAGGGACAATTTGTGGCAACCAAAACATAAAAAGGGGGAAAGTAAAGGCGTGAACCAGAATATGGGAATGGAGAAGTAAGCATGCTAAAGAAAATGGAATACTCTATATATTAAACTTTCTTTTACTTAAACTGAAGGGGAACCACTCAAGAAAAATCCAGAAATGAAATACATACTGTAATAAAAGAACAAACAGAGGGAAACATCATAGAATACCACCATACAGAAATAATAGACAACAACAAAAAGGCAAAGAAACAATGGGGACACAGCCTTACAAGAAAACTAAAGATAGAATGACAGGAAATCCTCACATATCAATAATCACTTTAAATGTAACTGGACTGAACTCACCAATAAAAAGGCACAGAGTAGCAGAGTGGATCAAAAAAGTAAACCCAACCATATGCTGTCTCCAAGAGACACATCTCAGCTACAAGGACAAGCATAGACTCAAAGTGAAAGGGTGGAAATTGACACTAAAGGCAAATGGTACCCAGAGAAAATCAAGTGTAGCCATAATGATATCAGATGAAACAGATTTCAGGGTGAAAAAGATAACAAGAGACAAAGATGGACATTTCATAATGGTAAAGGGGACTATACAACAAGAAGACATAACAGTCATCAATATTTATGCCCCCAATCAGGGAGCACCGAAATATAACAAGCAACTACTAACGGAACTAAAGGGTGAAATTCACCAAAACCCAATTATACTAGGGGACTGAAATACATCATTGACAGCTATGGATAGCTCATCCAAACAGAAAATAAATAATGAAATTGCAGCCCTAAATGACACATTAGATGAAATGGATATAATTGACATATATAGAGCACTTCATCCTAAAACATCAGAGTATACATTCTTTTCTAGTGTACATGGAAGAGTCTCAAGGATAGACCATATATTGTGAAATAAAATCAGCCTCAGCAAATTTAAGAAGACTGAAATCATACCAAACATATTCTCTGATCACAAGGCTTTGAAATTGGATATCAACTGCAAAAACAGAAGCAGGAAAAAACACCAATACATGGAGATTAAACAACATACTTTTAAAGAACGACTGGGTCAAAGAAGAAATTAGAAGAGATCAAAAGATACATAGAAACAAATGACAATGAAAATACATCCTACCAAAATTTTTGGGATGCAGCGAAAGCAGTTTTAAGAGGGAAATTTATATCATTACAGGCCTATCTCAAGAAACAAGAAAAATCCCAAATAAATAACCTCATGTTATACCGTAAAGAACTAGAAAAAGAAGAACATATGAAACCCAAGTCAGCAGAGAAAGGAAATAACAAAAATCAGAGCACAACTGAATGAAATAGAGAACAAAAGACAATAGACAATATTAATGTGACAAAGAGCTGGTTCTTTGAAAAGATTAACAAAATTGACAAAACGTTGGAAAGACTCACTAAGATAAAAAGAGAGAAGACACTGATTAACAAAATCAGAAATGAAAAAGGGGAAGTTATCACGGACACCACAGAAGTACAAAGGATCATCCAAGAATACTATGAAGGAGTATATGCCACCAAATTCAATAACCTAGAAGAAATGGTCAAGTTCTTAGAAACACATAGCCTTCCAAGGCTGAACCATGAAGAACTGGAAAATCTAAACAGACCGATCACCAGTAACCAAATTGAATCAGTCATCCAAAACTTTCCCAAAAGCAAAAGTCCGAGACCAGACGGCTTCACCAGTGAATTCTACCAAACCTTCAAAGAGGATCTAATACCAATCCTGCTCAAACTCTGCCAAAAAATTGAAGAAGAGACAGTACTCCCTAATTCATTTTATGAGGCCAATATTATCCTGATACGAAAACCTGGTAAGGACAATACAAAAAAAGAAAACTACAGACAAATATCTCTGATGAATACTGATGCAAAAATCCTAAACAAAATTCTAGCAAATCGAAAACAATGCACTAAAAAGATCATTTATCACGACCAATGCGGTTCATCCTCAGGGCACAAGGATGGTTCAACATCCGCAAATCCATCAATGTGGTACATCACATAAACAAAATAAAGGACAAAAATCATATGATTGTATCAATTGATGCAGAAAAAGCATTTGACAAGATACAACATCCACTGATGATTAAAACACTTAATAAAATAGGTATAGAAGGAAAACACCTTAGCATAACAAAGGCCATATATGAGAAGCTCTCAGCTAATCTCATAATTAATGGTGAAAAACTGAAGCCCTTTGCTCTATGTTTAGGGACACGACAGGGCTGTCCCCTATCACGTCTGCTTTTCAACATAATGTTGGAAGTCCTTGCCAGAGCAATCAGGCAAAATAAAGAAATAAAAGGCATCCACATTGGGAATGAAGAAGTTAAATTATCACTCTTTGCAGATGACATGATGCGATATATAGAAAACCCTAAAGACTCCACTAAAAGGTATTAGAAACAGTCAACGAATACAGTAAAGTTGCTGGCTACAAAATCAACGTACAAAAGTCCATTGCATTCCTATATACTAACAATGAAATCTCAGAAAAAGAAATACAAAAAATAATTCCTTTTGCAATTGCAGCAAAAAGAAAAAAATACCTAGGAATAAACTTAACCAAGGATTTGAAGGACCTATATGCTGAAAACTATAAGACATTTTTGAAAGACATTGAAGAAGACACAAAGAAATGGAAAGATGTTTCGTGCTCATGGATTGGAAGAATCAACATAGTTAAAATGGCCATATTACCCAAAGCAATATACAGATTTAATGCAATCCCCATCAAAATCACAATGGCATTTTTTAAAGAACTAGAACAAAAAATCATCAGATTTGTTTGGAACCACAGAAGACCCCGGAAAGCCAAAGCAATTTTAAGAAAAAAGAACAATTCTGGAGCTATCAAACTCCCTGACTTTAGCTTGTACTACAGGGCTACAATAATCAAAACAGCATGGTATTGGCAGAAAAACAGACACATAGACCAATGGAATAGAATTGAGAACCCAGAAATAAAACCACATAAATATGGACAGATAATTTTTGACAAAGAAGCTAAAAACATACAATGGAGGAAAGATAGCCTCTTCAATAAATGGTGCTGGGAGAAGTGGAAAGCCACGTGCAACAGAATGAAAGTGGACTGCTATCTGTCACCACGTACCAAAATTAATTCAAAATGGATCAAAGACTTAAGCATAAGACCCGACACAATAAACTGCATAGAAGAAAACATAGGTACTAAACTTACGGAACTTGGGTTCAAAGAGCATTTTATGAATTTGACTCCAAAGGCAAGGGAAGTAGAAGCTAAAATAAACAAATGAGACTATATGAAACTTAAAAGCATCTGCACAGCAAAAGAAACCATCGACTAAAGAGGCAACCAACTGAATGGGAGAAGATTTTTGCAAACAGTGCCTCCGATAAGGGCCTAATATCCAAAGTATACAAGGAACTCATGAAAATGAACAACAAAAAAACAAACAATCCAATTGAAAAATGGGTAGAGGACCTGAAGAGACATTTCTCCAAAGAGGACATACAAATTGCAGATAGACATATGAAAAAATGTTCAGCATCACTAATCAGCAGAGAAATGCAAATAAAAACCACAATGAGATATCACCTCACCCCAGTCAGAATGGCTATCACCAACAAGACAAAGAGTAACAAGTGTTGGAGAGGCTGTGGAGAAAAAGGAACCCTCATACACTGTTGGTGGGAATGCAGACTGGTGCAGCCGTTATGGAAGGCAGTGTGGAGGTTCCTCAAAAAATTATGAATAGAATTACCATATGACCCAGCAATCCCTCTCCTGGGTATCTACCCAAAGAATCTGAAAACATTTATCCACACAGACTCGTGTGCTCCAATGTTCATTGCAGCTTTGTTTACGGTGGCCAAGACATGGAAACAACCAAAATGTCCTTCAATAGATGAATGGATAAAGCAGTTGTGGTATACATACACAATGGAATATTATTCGGCGGTAACAAAAGATGATATAGGAACATTTGTGACAACATGGATGGATCTTGAGAGTACAATGCTAAGTGAAATAAGTCAGACAGAAAAAGCAGAGAACCATATGATTTCACTGATATGTGGTATATAAACCAAAAACAACAAAAGAACAAGACAAACAAATGTGAAACAGGAACTCATAGACACAGACAATAGTTTAGTGGTTACCAGAGGGTAAGGGGGTGGGGGGTGGGAGATGAGGGTAAGCGGGATCAAATATATGGTGATGGAAAAAGAACTGACTCCGGGTGGTGAACACACAATGGGATTTATAGATGATGTAATACAGAATTGTTCACCTGAAATCTATGTAATTTTACTAACAATTGTCACCCCAATAAATTAAAAAATAAATAAATAAAATAATAATATACCTAGGAAGAAACTTAACCAAGGATGTGAAAGACCTATATGCTGAAAACTATAAGACATTTTTAAAAGAAATTGAAGAAGACACAAAGAAATGGAAAGACATTCCGTGCTCATGGATTGGAGGAATCAACATAGTTAAAATGGCCATATTAGCAAAGCAATATACAGATTTAATACAATCCCCATCAAAATCCCAATGGCATTTTTTGAAGAAATAGAACAAAACATCATCAGGTTTGTTTGGATTCACAAAAGACCCCGAATAGCCAAAGCAATCCTAAAAAAAAGAACAATGCTGGAGGTATCCAACTCCCACACTTCAGCTAGTAGTATAGGGCAACAATAATAATAATAAAAAAAAGTATGGTATTAGCAGAAAAACAGACACACAGACCAAAAGAATAGAACTGAAAACCCAGAAATAAACCCACATAAACATGGATGGATAATTTTCGACAATGTATCCAAAAAGTACAATTGAGAAAATACAGCCTCTTCAATAAATGGTGCTGGGAGAAATGGAAAACCACGTGCAAGAGAATGAAACTAGAGTGTTATCTGCCACCATGTACCACAATTAATTCAAAATGTGTCCAAAACTTGAACATAAGACCTGAAGCAATAAGGTGCATAGAAGAAATCATAGGTACTGAATTATGGACCTTGGATTGAAAGAGCATTTTATTTATTTGACTTGAAAGGCAAGGGAAGTAAAAGCTAAAATTAATGTATGGGACTATATGAAACTAAAAAGCTTCTGCACAGCTAAAGAAAGCATTGAAAAAATAAAGAGGCAACCAACAGAATGGGAGAAGATTTTTGCCAACAACACCTCCAATAAGGAGCTAATATCCAATAAATAAGGAACTCAACAACAACAAAACATACAATCCAATTACAAAATGGTCAGAGGACCTGAAGAGACATTTCTCCAAAGAAGACATACAGATGGCCAACAGACATATGAAAATATGCTCAACATCACTAATCATCAGAGAAATGCAAATAAAAACCACAATGAAATATCACCTCACTACAGTCAGAATGGCTATCATCAACAAGACAAATAATAACAAGTGTTGGAGAGGCTGTGGAGAAAAAGGAACCCTCATACACTGTTGGTGGGAATGCAGACTGGTTCAACCGCTATGGAAGGCTGTGTGGAGATTCCTCAAAAAATTAATAGAATGTCCACGTGACCCAGCAATCCCTCTCCTGTGTATATACCCAAGAAATCTGAAAACATTTATGCATAAAGATATATGTACTCCAATGTTCATTGCAGCTTTATTTACGATGGCCGAGACATGGAAACCATAGTATCCTTTGATAGATGATTTGATAAAGAAGATGTGGTATATATACACAATGGAATTCTATTCTGCCATAAGAAAAGATGATATAGGAACATTTGTGACAACATGGATGGATCTTGAGATTATAATGCTAAGTGAAGTAAGTCAGACAGAAAATGTAGAGAACTGTATGATTTCACTGCCATGTGGTATATAAAACTGAAAAGAACAATGGAACAACACAAAGAAATAAACTAAAACTTATAGACACAGACAATAGTTTATTGGTTACCCAAAGGTAAGGGGAATGCTAGATGAGTGTAAAGGGGATCCAATATATGGTGATGGAAAGAGAACTCATTCTGGGTGGTGAACACACAATGTGATATATAGATGACATATGACAATATTTTCCTCCTGAAACCTATGTGACTTTACTAACAATGTCACCTCAATAAACTTAAAAAAAAATCTAAGAACAAGTTGAGATTTTATTCAATATAGCTTATAGGTTTGTCCCAACTCATTTCTATAACTGTTAGAGTCTAAGTCAGGTAATCGGGGATTTGAGGTCTGAAGTATCATTCAAAAATCTTTATTTGGAGCTCCATTAGTATTAGTGTATGTTACCTCTATATTGTTAAAGATGCCGTTGTGGAAAACAGAAACCCCATAAATTGTATTCCTATGAGTACCATACCTGCTTCTGGCATATAAATGGGTTCTAGTTTAGGTAAAATATCCTCCATGAGTTCATAACCATCTCTTCTCTCATCCACAGAGTTTGCCTGAGCCTGATTCCAGAGATCAGGTTCCAGCAAAGGCCCAATAAAAAAAGTTATCATTTTGAACAGCAAGCACACTTAAGTTGATTACTCAGCAATTAGTAAAGTTGTAGTCTTTTAACTTCAAACGTTATCAATTGATATTTTTATTAGTTTCAGGTGTACAATACAATGTATCAATTGATTTTCGAAGGCAGAAATATATTCTATGCCACATTTGACATTGTTAGAAGTGATATCAAGTGTCCTCTTCATTTTTGGGGACAGTAAGTCAGAAATACTGAAAGTGGTGACAGTGAGTGTGCTCTGCATATGTATCTTAGTCACATCCACCTTTGACATCCATGATTGCCTGCATTCTCTCTACTGGACCTAACATAGAAAGTAGGGACTAGAAAACTCTTATTATTTTATAATTCAGGCATTTGAATATCTAGTGGGGAAAGGATTTAGAATGCAATCGTTTCTAAGAGCAAGAGAATTCAGAATTTCACAGATTCTAAGAAAATGTATTTACATCTCCAACAGTAAAATAAACATGAAGTGGAGAGTTTATTCGCTCTATTAGTTGAAATGAAATCTTAAAATGTAACTCAAGATGAAATCTTATAATGAGCAAGTCATGAAAAAGTGAATATTTTTGTATTCTATGTTTCACATGCGAGAGAACTAGAGAACCCGAAAACCAGCACTGAAAATGATTTTTACAGACCTGATTTAAACTCACTATTTATATAAGAGTAAGGAACAGTTTAGTAGTCAAAAGGTTCTCCAAGATTCACAAATATTATATTGAAGCATGTACTAGAACTAGTGTCTCAGCATATTTCATACAATCTCATAATTATTAGTAATGCCTTATGTATTTGGTATAAATGCAAATTAATGAAAATTCTGAAAATTATTATTGGTTAGTTAAAGTACATATGCTAAAAAATGGAAAACGTTTTCAAATTTTATAATTCTATATAGCTTTGACCCACCTGTTTCTGTAACTAATAGACTATACATCAGGCAATCAGGGATTTGGTGTCAAACTACCATTCAAAAATATTTACTTGTGAGCTCTATTAAAATTACAGGATGTAATCTCTATATTGTTAAAGATGTGCTTGTTGATAATAGAAACCCCATAAATTCTATGCTTACAGGCAACATACCTGCTTCTGGCATATAAATGGATTCTAGTGTTGGTAAAATATCCTCCAGGTATTCACGATCATCTCTGCTCTCATACTCAGTGTTCACTAGAGCCAGGTCCCAGAGGTCAGGTTCCAGGAAAGGCCCTAATAAAAAAAAGTTATCATTTTGAACAGTACGGATACTTAAGTTGAAGTTGACTACTCAGAAATTATTAAGGTTGTAGTCTTTGAATTTCAAATATTACAACTTGATTTTTGAAGGTAGAATCATATACTATGCCATACGTGATATGGTGGGAGGTGATAATATTATAGTGTCCTCTTTATTATTCGTGACAGTAACTCAGTAACACTGACAGAGGTGATAGTGATTATGCTTAGCATGAGTATCTTAGTCACATCCACCTTGACATCCGAGATTGCCTGCATTCTCTCTACTTGATCAGACATAGATACTAGGGAACTAGAAAATTCTTGCCATTGTACAATTCAGGCATTTGAGGCTCTATAGGGCAAAGGATTTAAAATGCAATTGTTTTGTAAGAGCCAGAATACAGAATTTCACAGAATCTAAGAACATGTATCTAGATCTCCATACAGAAAAAAGAAACATCAAGTGGAATGTTTCCTCATTATATCAGTTGAAATCTTAAAAATGTGACTCAATATCCTATAATGAGCAAGTCATGAAAAACAGAATACCTTTATTCTATGTATTACATACAAGAGAACAAGAGAAACAAACAAAAAAAATCATTGAAAGTGATTTTTACATATCTGATTTGAAATCACTATTCATAGAAGAGTAAAGGAAAGGTTTCATAGTTCAAAAAGGTTCTCCAAAATTCATAAATATTATACTAAAGTATGTAGCAAAACCTACTTCGGTGTCTCAGCATATTTCATTCAAATTCATAATTATAATAATGCTTTACGTATTTGGAATAAGCAGAAATTAATGAAGAATCTGAAAATTATTACTGGTTGATTAAAGTTCACATGCTAAAAAATAAGGTTTTCAGATTTTATAACTCGTATAGCTCTGCCTGAACCCTTACCTCTGTATGACAGACTATACAGCAGGCAGGCAGGCATTTGGGGTCTGAACTAACATTGAAAATTTTAAGGGGTGAATGGGTGGCTCAGTTGGTTACAGCGTGAGCTCTGGGCAACAGGGCTGCTGGTTCGATTCCCACATGGGCCAGCGAGTGGTGCCCTCTGCAACCAGAATGAAGTCAATAAACTGCAGCTGAGCTCCAGGCTGGCCAGATGGCTCAGTTAGTTGGAGCGCGGGCTCTCAACCACAAGGTTGCTGGTTTGACTCCTGCAAGGGATGGTGGTGTCATGCGGGATGTCATGCGGGGTCTCTGGTCCTGCTCCCCATATAAGAATGCAGGATATGGTGAGGCCTAAAATGAACACCCACGGAGCCATAGATAGGGGAGTCATACCACTATATTCTCACTGGCGGCTGGGTTGGAGACACAGGAAGCAGGAGCCACACTATCCACAACCTGCTGTCCAATTTTCTCTGCCCACCAACCTCTCTTGCTAGCTGCAATCTTCCGTGCTAACTGCAATCCGCACTTGCCACACCACCATCTTCTTGCTAGCCTCCCTTTTCTGCTAGCGTAGCCATGGCAGTTATATTAGTGGCCAATGGCTCACTATTGGTTACAGCTGACGGCCAACTAGCCACAGCTGATGGCCATCCAATCACAGTTGATGGCCATTTACTACCTGAGTCAGTACCTTTCCATGTGAGGCCGAGAGCCTGGAAACTACACTCCTGGCTCTGTCCCCACAGTGGGCTGCGCCCCCTGCAACTAACAATGGGGACTGGACCTGGAGCTGAGCTGAGCTGCGCCCTCCATAACTAAGATTGAAAGGACAACAACTTGACTTGGATGGAGCTGATGAGTCCTGAAAAAAACACACTACTGTTCATTCCCCAATATAAAACAAAAAATGTCCTGGAAGTACACACTGTTCCCCAGAAAGTCCTGTTCCCCTTCCCCAATAAAATCTTAAAAAAAAAAAGAAAAGAACATTTTAAAATATGAGCTCTATTAAAGTTAGAGTATGTTACCTTTACATTGTTAAAGATGAGCTTGTGGAAAACGGAAATCCCATAAATGGTACTCTTATGAATATCATACCTGTTTCTGGCATATAAATGGAATCTAGTTTCACTACAAAATCCTCCATGCATTCATCACTGTCTCTGCCCTCATGCTCAGTGTTTGCCATGGCTGTGTCCCCGAGATCAGTTTCCATGAAAAGCCCTAGTAAAAAACGTTATCATTTTCAACAGTAAGCATCCTTGTTGATTACTCAGAAGTTATTAAGGTTATAGTCTTTGAACTTCAAATGTTGTCATTGATTTTTGAAGTAGAAATACATACATCACATTGACATGGTGAGCAGTGATAATATCATGGTGTCCTCTTTATGTTTCGGGACATTAATTCAGTATACTGATAGTGGTGACTAGTGAGTGTGCTTAACATAGTTATCTCAGTCACATATGCCTTGACATCTGTAATTGCCTGAATTTTCTCTACTAGATTAGCATAGAATGTAGGAACTATAAACCACTTGCCATTTTACAATTCTGGCATTTGAGGCTCTGTTGAGGAAAGGGTTTAAAATGCAACTGTTTGTAAGAGTCAGAAGAATTCAAAATTTCACAGAATCTGAGAACATGTATCTAGATCTCTGTACTGAAAAAAATCAAGTGGAATGCTTATTCATTATATTAGTTGAAATGAAATCTTAAAATATGACATAAGATGATATCCTATAATGAATATGTCATGAAAGACAGAATATATTTGTCGTGCAGGGCGGCCTGCAGGGTCTCCGCTCCCGCTCCCCACATAAGAATGCAGGATATGGTGAGGCCAAAAAGGAACACCCACGGAGCCATAGATGGGGGAGTCGTACCACTATATTCTCGCTGGCGGCATCTGCCTCTCTGCAATCCGCTTTTGCTAGCTCAGCCACCATCTTCTTGCTAGCCCGCATTTTTGCTAGCATAGCCATGGCAGTTATATTAGTGGCCAATGGCTCACTGGTTACAGCTGACGGCCACGTAGCCACAGGTGATGGCCATCCAATCACAGTTGATGGCCATTTACCCGAGTGAGCACCTTTCCATGTGGGGCCGAGAGCCTGGAAACTGCACTCCTGGCTCTGTCCCCACACTCCACCCCTACAGGGTGTTGCCTCACAATCTATGCGACAAGCGTCTTCCACGAGGGGCCCTGTGCGAGGAGCCTGGAGGTGAATGCAATATCCTGGACACAGCCAGGGTTTCTCAGGGTACCACCAGTCCTTCTGGACACAGCCAGACTTCCTGGGCTTCTTAGGGTACCACCAGTCTCCCTGGACACAGCCAGGGCCTCTCAGGGCACTGCCACTCTCTCTGGGCTCAGCCAGACTTCCTGGACTCAGCCAGGGCTCTGAGGGCACTGCCACTCTCTCTGGGTACAACCAGACTTCCTGGGCTCAGCCAGGGCTCTCAGGGCACTGCCACTCTCTCTGGGCACAGTCAGACTTCCTGGACTCAGCCAGGGTTCTCAGGGCAGTGCCACACTCTCTGGGCATAGCCCAACTTCCTAGACACAGCCAGGGCTCTCAGGGCACTGCCACACTCTCTGGGCATAGCCCAACTTCCTAGACACAGCCAGGGCCTCTCAGGGCACTGCCACTCTTTCTGGGCACAGCCAGACTTCCTGGGCTCAGCCAGGGTTCTCAGGGCACTGCCACACTCTCTGGGCACAGGCAGACTTTCTCACATATTCTCCACGGCGGCTGGTCGAGACACAAAAGCAAACATCTGCCCGTTCCACTACATGGTGGTATGTTCCCAAACAGACAGTCAAGCAGTCCATTAAATTAGGGATGGAGCCCATTCCCCATAGTCCACAGTCATTTGCCAGGGCTGTGCGTTAGCCTCACAATGTGTGCCCTCTCCGCAGTGCCCTCTCCACTCCCAACTTGGGGGTGAGGGCCTCAGCAAGCACTTCCCAGCCTACAGGACCGCAACGACCTTCGCTTTCTCCAGCCTACGCTGCTTGGGGAACCGTCCACGTCTTCCCACCCCTCCACGGGGGTCCAGCTCTCAGGCAGCTGCTCCTCATGGTCTTCCTGGGACTGAGCTTTTATACGTATAAACTTCTCCATTATCTTTCGGAGAGTTTTGGCCGACACCACACCCTGCTCACTGCGCCATTTGTCATGAGGGGTGGCCTGCAGGGACTCAGCTCCCGCTCCCCACATAAGAATGCAGGATATGGTGAGGCCAAAAAGGAACACCCACGGAGACACAGGTAGGGGAGTCATACCACTATAGTCTCGCTGGCGGCATCCGCCTCTCTGCAATCCGCTCTTGCTAACTCAGGCACCATCTTCTTGCTAGCCCCCATTTGCTGCTAGCGTAGCCACGGCAGTTATATTAGTGGCCAATAGCTCACTGGTTACAGCTGACGGCCAACTAGCCACAGCTGATGGCCATCAAATCACAGTTGATGGCCATTTACTACCCGAGGGAGCACCTTTCTACGTGAGGGCGAGAGCCTGGAAACTGCACTCCTAGCTCTGTCCCCACAATATTTTTTATTTTATATATGACATACAAGGAAACTAAAAAAACCCAAAAGCAGCATTGAAAATGATCTTTATATATGTGATATGAATTCACTAATTATATAAGAGTAAGGAAGAGTTTAGTCGTTAAAAGGGTCTCCAAGTTACACACATATTATTTTAAAGCATTTACTAGACTCTACCTCACAGTTTCTCAGCATATTTCATATTAACTCATAATTATGAGAAATGTTCTATGTATTTGGTATAGGTGGAAATTAATAAAGAATCTAAAAATTATTACCAGTTGGGTAAAGTACCTATGCTTAAAAATAGGAAAACTTTTTCGAATTTTGTAATTCAATGTAACTTTGACTTTATCTGTTTCTGTAAATGATAGACTATACATCAGGTAGTCAGTGATTTGGTGTCTGAACTACCATTCAAAAATCTTTATACATGAGCTCTATTAGAGTATGTTACTTCTATATTGTTAAAAATGTGTTTGTGGAAAAGAGAAATCCCATAAACTATGCTGTTATGAATATCATAGCTGTTTCTGACATATAAATGGGTTCTAGTTTCAGTAAAATATCCTTCATGAGTTCACAGCAATCTCTGCCTTCATCTCCAATGTTTGCCTGAGACAGGTTCCCAAAATCAGATTCTGGGAAATGCTAATTAAAAACGTTGTCATTTTGAACAGGAAACATACCTAAGTTGATTACTCAGAAATTAGTAAGGTTGTAGTCTTTTAACTTCAAATGTTATCAATTGATTTTTGAAGGCAGAAACAAATACTATGCCACATTTGATATGGTTAGATGTGCTATCATAGTGTGCACATTATTGTTCAGGACAGTAACACAGTAAGACTAGCAGTGGTGACTATTGAGCATGGTTAGAATAGGTATCTTAATCACATCCTCTTTAACATCTGTGTTGCCTGCATTCTCTCTACTGTATTTGTCATAGAAAGTAAGAACTGAAAGATTATTGCCATTTTATAATTCAGGTATTTAAGGCTCATTTTATAATAGATTTAAAATGCAATTTATTTCTAAAAACCAGAAGAATTCACAATTTGACTGAATCTAAGAAAATGTATCTACATCTCCATACAGGAAAAAAAAATCAATTGGAGACTTTACTAGTCATATTGGAAGAATTAAAATATTATAATGTGACTCAGGATGATATCTTATAATCATTAAGTCATGAAAAACAGAATATTTTTGAATTTTATGTATTATATACAAGAGAACTAGAGAACTCAAAACCTGCATTGAAAACGATTTTTATAAACTTGACTTGAATTCACTACTTATATAAGAATAAGGAACGGTTTAGCAGTTAAACGGTTCTCTAAGATTCACACATTTTATATTAAAGCATTGTACTAGAACCTACTTCTGTGTCTTAGTGTACTTCATACATACTGATTATTATGTCAAATGCTTTATATATTTGTAAAAGCAGAAATTATATAAAAATCTGAAAATTATTAACAGTTAATTAAAGTAAATATGCTGAAAAGTTAATAAAGTTTTCCTGATTTTATAATTCAATATAGCTTTGACCCAACCCATTTCTGTAACTGATAGACTATAGGTCAGGCAGTCAGGGCTTTGCGGTCTGAGCCACAATACAAAAATCTTTACATGCCAGCTGTATTAAAATTAGAGTATGTTATCCCTATATTGTTAAATGTGCTTGTGGAAAACAGAAACTCCCAAGTTGTATTCTTATGGGCAACATACCTGCTTCTGTCATGTAAATGGGTTCTAGTTTTGGCATAATATCCTCCATGCGATCATGACCACCTCTGCCCTGATTCCCACTGTTCTTCAGAGCCACATCCCTGGGGTCAGCTTCCAGTAAAGGCCCTAATAATCAATGTTATCATTTTGAACAGTAAGCATACTTAAGTTGATTACTTAGAAATTATTAAAGTTGTAGTATTTGAACTTCAAATGTTATCAATTGAATTTGAATGTTAAAATACGTGATATTTTACATTTGATGGGGAGACATGAAAATATCATAGTATCCATATTATTACTGAAGACAGTAACTCAGTAAAACAGTGACAGGGAGTGTGCTTAGCATAGGTATTTTAATCATATACGCCATGACATCTGTGACTGCCTGCATTGTGTCTACTTGATCACACATACAAACTAGAAACTAGAAAATCCTTGACATTTTATAATTCAGGAATTTGAAGCACTACTGGGGAAAGCATTTAAAATGCAATTGTTTTCTAATAGCCAGAAACATTTGACAATTGACAGACACCAAGAAAATGTATCGAGGTCCCCATGTAGAAAAGGAAACATCAAGTGGACAGTTTATTCATCTTGGTTGAAATGAAATCTTAAAATGTGACTCAAGATGATACCCTATAATGAATAAGTCATTAAAAAGAGAATATCTTTGTATTCTCTGTATTACATACAAGAGACATAGAGAACACAAAACCTGCATTGAAAATTATTTTTATAAATTTGAGATGAATTCACTATATATATAAAAGTAAGGAATGGTTTAGCAGTTAAACGGTTCTCCAAGATTCACACACATTATATTAAAGCATGCACTAGAACCTACTTCAGTATCTTAGCATACTTCATACAGACTGATAATTACGCCAAATGCATTATGCATTTGTTAAAAAGCAGAAATTATATAAAAACCTGAAAATTATTAAGTTATTTAAAGTAAATATGCTGAAAAGTTAAAAAAGCTTTCCCGATTTTATAATTCAACATAGCTTTGACCCAACCCATTTCTGTAACTGAGAGGCTATACGTCAGGCAGTCAGGGCTTTGGGGTCTGAACCACAATACAAAAATCTTTACATGTGAACTCTATTAAAATTAGACCATGCTCTCTCTATATTGTTAAGATGTGCTTGTGGAAAGCAGAAACCCCCAAATTATATTCTTATGGGCAACATACCTGCTTCTGTCCTGTAAAAGGATTCTAGTATTGGCATAATATCCTCCATGAGATCATGACCATTTCTGCCCTGATCCCCACTGTTCGCCAGAGCCACGTCCTCATGATCAGTTCCTGGGAAAGGCCCTTATAATAAACGTTATCATTTCTGAACAATAAGCATACTTAAGTTGATTACTCAGAAATTATTACAGTAGTAGTCTTTGACTTCAAATGTTATCAGCTGATTTTTTAATATAGAAATATACAATATTCTACACTTGATAGGGGAGACATGAAAATATCATAGAGTCCACGTTATTAATAAAGACAGTAACTCAGTAAGACTGGCAATGGTGACAGGGAGCGTGCTTAGCATAAGTATCTTAGTCACATACGCCATGACATCTGTGACTGTTTGCATTGTGTCTACTTGATCAGACATAGAAACTAGGAGCTTGAAAATCCTTGACATTTTATAATTCAGGAATTTGAGGCTCTACTGGAGAAAGGATTTAAAATCCAATTGTTTTCTAAGAGCCAGAAACATTTGAAAATTGACAGACATGAAGAAAATGTATCGCGGTCTCCATATAGAAAAGGAAACATCAACTGGAGATTTTACTCATTTTAGTTGAAATGAAATCTTAAAATATGACTCAAGATGATGTCCTATAATGAATAAGTCATTAAAAAGAGCATAGCTTTGTATTCTATGTATTACATATAAGAGAAATAGAAAAAACAAAAAACTGCATTGCATTGAAAGTGATTTTTATATGAATTGTGACAATTAAGTTCGTGAACTCATCCTAGAAAAAGTGCTACATACCTCATTGTTGAATATCACTACAGTCACCTTTGAAGTTACTCCCCTTGGGAAGCTATGCACTGACGCCAGCACCTAGTCCACCCTTCAAAGCAATTTTGGAACTCTTTTTCTGGAATGGCCATCAGAGCTGTCATCGTATTACCCTTGATGTCCTGAATGTCATCAAAATAGCTTCCTTTCAATATTTCCTTTATCTTTGGGTAAAGAAAGAAGTCACTGGAGGCCAGATCAGGTGAGTAAAGTGAGTGTCCAATACAGTTATTTGTTTACTGGCTAAAAACTCCCTCACAGACAGTGCCCTGTGAGCTGATGCATTGTCGTGATGCAAGAGCCATGAATTGTTGGCAAAAAGTTCAGGTCGTCTAACTTTTTCATGCAGCCTTTTCAGCACTTCCAAATAGTAAACTTGGTGAGCTGTTTGTCCAGTTGGTACAAATTCATAATGAATAATCCCTCTGATATCAAAAAAGGTTAGCAACATCTTTGCAATAAGTTCACGAACTTAATAATGTCAGACCTCATATATCTGATTTGAATGCATAATTTATATAAGAATAGGATTGGTTTAATAGTTAATTCATTCTCAAAGATTAACATATATTAACGCATATGCTAGAACTTACTTCTCAGTCTCACCACATTTCCTATAAACTGATAATTATGACAAATGTTTTATGTACTTGTTAAAGTGGAAATTAATGAAGAACCTGAAAATTACTACTGGTTGGTAAAAGTACATATGCTCAAAAATAAGGTTTTCAGATTTTATAAATCATATAGCTCTGACTCAATCTGCATCTCTAAATGATAGACTATACATCAGTCATTCAGCCATTTGGGGTCTGAACTACCATTCAAAACTCTTTAAATGTGAGCTCTATTCAAGTTAGAGTATGTTACCGCTATATTGTTAAAGATGATGTTGTGGAAAACAGAAACGCCATAAATTATACTCTTACAAGTTTCATACCTGCTTCTGGCATATAAATCGGTTTTAGCTTCACTAAAATATCCTCCATGCATTCATGACCATCTCGGCACTGATCCTCAGTGTTCACCAGAGCCTTTTCCCTGAGATCAGTTTCCATGAAAGGCCCTAATAAAAAGCATTATCAAAAAAATTATCATTTTGAGCATTAAGCATACTTAAGTTGATTATTCAGAAATTATTAAGGTTGTAGTCTTTTAACTTCAAATGTTATCAATTGATTTTTAAGGCAGAAACATATACTATGCCACATTTGATATGGTTAGATGTGATAATATCATAGTGTGCACATTATTATTCCGAACAGTAACTTGATAAGACTGGCGGAGGTAACAGCATGCTTAGCATAGGTATCTTACTCATACCCCTTGAATATCTGTGATTGCCTGCATTTTGTTTACTGGGACTGACATAGAGAGTAGGAACTAGACAACTGCTGCCATTTTATAATTCAGGCATTTGAGGCTCTATTTGGGAATGGATTTAAAATGCAATTGTTTTCTAATAGCCAGAAGAACTCAGAATATAACAAAATCTGTGAACATGTATCCAGGTCTCCATGAAGAAACAGAAACACATGAAGTGGAGTGTTTAATCATTATTTCAGATGCAATGAAATCTCAAAAAGTGAGTCAAGATGACATGTTATTATGAATAAGCCATGGAGAACAGAATCTTTATTCAATCTGATACGTACTTAAGAACTATAAAACACCAGAAACTGCATTGATAATGATATCTATATATCTGATTTGAATTCACTATTTATATAAGAGTAAGGAACAATTTAGTAGTTAAAATGTTCTCCAAGATTCAGACATAAAATATTAAAGTACACGTCTCAGCATATTTCATATAAACTGATAATTATGTGGAATGCTTTATGTGTTTATTAAAAACAGGAATTAATGATGTATGTAAAAAGTATTAAATGTTGGTTAAAATACATATATTCAAATGTAAGAAAAGATTCTCAAATTTTATGATTCAATATAGCTTTTACCTCACCTATTTCTATAAATGATATACTATACATCAGGCTGTCTGGGATTTGGGGTCTGAACTATCTTTCAAAAATCTTTATATGGCAGCCAGAATGAGGAAACAAAGAAATTTGTCCCAAATGAAAGAAGAGGAGAAACCTCCAGAAAAAGGAACTACATGAAATTAACCAGAGACAGAGTTTAAAACACTGATTATAAGAATGTTTAAGGAACTTAGTGAGAACTTCAACAAAAACATAGTAAGCATAAAGCAGGTCATAGAATCCATAAGAAAGAACCAGTCATAAATAAAGAATACAATAACTGAAATGAAGAATACACTAGAAGGTATCAACAGCAGATTAGATGAAGCAGAGGATCAAATCAGCGATTTAGAAGAGAAGGTAGCAGAAAACACCTAATCACAACAACAAGAAAAAACAATTTAAAAAAATGAAGATAGTTTAAGGGACTTCAGGGTCAACACCAAGCGTAACAACATTTGCATCATAGGGGTACCAGAAGGAGAAGAAAGGGAGCAAGAGATCGAGAACCTATTTGAAGAAATAATGACTGAAAACTTCCCTAAACTGCAGAAGGAAATAGACATACTCATATAAGCCCAAGAAGCACAGACAGTCCCAAACAAGATGAACCCAAACAGGCCAACACCAAAACACATCATAATTAAAATGGCAAACGTTAAAGACAAAGAGAGAATCCTAAAAGCAGCAAGAGAAAGACAACTATGTACTTATCAGGAAGCTCCCATAAGCCTGTCAGCTGACTACTCAACAGAAACTTTGCAGGACTTGAGCAAGTGGCAGGAAATATTCCAAGTGATGAAAAACAGGGCCTATAACCAAGACTACTCTATTCAGCAAGGCTATCCTTTAAAATTGAAGGAGAGATAAAGAGCTTCCTAGGCAAGAAAAAGCTTAAGGAATTCATTACCCCCAAGCCAGTATTACAAGAAATGTTAAAGGTATTTCTTTAAGAAGAAGGGGGGAAACAAACAAACAAACAAACAAAAGAAGATAAAACATATGAATGATAAAATGGCAATAATGGTGTACCTAACAATAATCACTATCACTTGTACTTTCTAATCCCTTTACCTTCTGCCCCATCAGTTTCTTTTTTCCTGTATCTCTGAGTCTATTTCTGTTTTGTTTGTTCGTTTATTCTGCTCTTTAGATTCCACATTATAAATGAGATCGTATGGTATTTGTCTTTGTCAGTCTAACTTATTTCACCCAACATAATATTCTCTAGGTCCATCCATGTTGTTGCAAATGGTAAGATTTCATTCTTTTTTTTGGCCAAGTAATACTCCATTATATAATGTACCACAGTTTCTTTATCCAATCGTCTATTGATGGGCATTTAGGTTGTTTCCATTGCTTGGCTATTGTGAATAGCACTGAAATAAACATAGGGGTGCATATATTTTTTTGGATTAGTGTTTTGGATTTCTTTGGATAGATACAATATAGTCACAAGGATGTGAAATACAGTGTGGGGGAATATAATCAATAATGTTGTAAAGGTTATGTAAGGTGCCAGATGGGCACTGGACTTATTAGGGAGATCACTTCATAGACTGTAGATGCCTGACCACTGCACTATACACCTGAAGCTGAAGTTGAATAATATTGAATGTCAACTATTATTACATATATATATACATATATAAGTATATATTTAATAATAGTTGAATATATATTTGAATATATCCCCACAGAATGTGGAATACAGCATAAAGAATATAGTCACTGGTATACACGATGTCAGCTATACACAATTTCAGAGGGATAGTAGATTGGGGGAGGTTATTACTTTCTTAGGGGTGTAAATGTCTAACTATACATTGCTTTCTATATCTAAAACTAATAAAAAATAATCACTTTAATTGTAAATGGATTAAATGCTCCAATCAAATAACATAGGTTAGCTGAACGTGTAAGAAAACAAGACCCATACATAAGTTTTCCACAACATACCCACCCCAGATCGAAAGACACACATAGATTGAAAGTAAAGGGATGGAAAAAAATATTTCACGCAAATGGAAATGAAACAGAAGTTGGGGTAGCAATACTTATATCACACAAAATAGACTTTAAAATGAATACTATAATAAGAGTCAAAGAAGGACAATACATAATGATAAAGGGATCAATGCCACAAGAGGACAAAAGCCTAGTACATATCCATGTATGCAACACAGGAGCACCTAAATATATGAAATAAATATTGACAGACAGAAAGAGAGAAATTGACAGTAACACAATCATAGTAGGGGACTTTAACACCCTATTGACACCAATGGAAAGCTCTTTCAGACAGAAAATCAGCAAAGAAACAGCAGCCTTAAATGAGACAACAGATCAGATGGATTTAATTGATGTTTTTAGAGCCTTCACACAAAAGCAGCCTAATATACATTCTTTTCAAGTGCTCATGGAACATTTTTCCAAGATATACCACATGTTAGGCAACAAAACAAGTCTCAATACATTTCAGAAGGTTTACATCATATGACATTTCTATTCTTACCACAGTGGTATGAAAGTAGAAATCAATTACCAAAAAAAATGACTTGGAAGAATCAACATAGTTAAAATGGCCATACTTTTGTATGGAACCACAAAAGACCCTGAATAACCAAAGCAATCTTAAGAAAAAAGAACAATGCTGGAGGTATCACACTCCCTGAATTCAGCTTGTACTACAGGGCAACAATAATCAAAACAATATGGTATTGGCAGAAAAAGAGACACACAGACCAATGGAATAGAATTGAGAACACAGAAATAAACCCAGATAAATATGGACAGACAATTTTCGACAAAGAAGCCAAAACCATACAATGGAGAAAAGACAGCCTCTTCAATAAATGGTGCTGGGAGAATTGGAAAGCCAAATGCAAAAGAATGAAAATAGAGTGCTATCTGTCACCATGTACCAAAATTACCTCAAAATGGATCAAAGACCTAAACATAACACCTGAAACAATAAAATGCATAGTACAAAACATAGGTACTAAACTTATGAACCTTGGGATCAAAGAACATTTAATGAATTTGACCCCAAAGGCAAGGGAAGTAAAAGCTAAAATTAATGAATGGGACTATATGAAACTAAAAAGCTTCTGCACAGCAAAAGAAACCATCAGAAAAATAGAGGCAACCAAGAGAATGTTAGAAGATTTTTGCAAACAATGCCTCTGATAAGGAACTAATATCCAAAACACACAAGGAACTCATACAACTCAACAACAACAAAAAACTAAACAATCTAATTAAAAAATGGGCAGAGGACCTGAATAGACATTTCTACAAAGAAGACATAGAAATGGCCAATAGACATATGAAAAAATGCTCAATATCACTAATCATCAGAGAAATGTAAATAAAAACCACAATGAGATAATACCTCATACCAGTTAGAATAGCTATCAGCAAGACAAATAATAACAAGTGTTGGAGAGGCTGTGGAGAAAAAGGAACCCTCATACACTGTTGGTGGGAATGCAGACTGGTGCAGCCATTATGGAAGGCAGTGTGGAGGTTCCTCAAAAAATTACGAATAGAATTATCATATGACCGAGCAATCCCTCTCCTGCATGTCTACCCCAAATATCTGTAAACATTTATCCGTATAAAGAGATATGTGCTCCAATGTTCATTGCTACTTTATTTACAGTGCCCAAGACATGGAAACAACCCAAGAGTCCTTCGATATATGAATGGATAAATTAGTTGTGGTATATATACACATTGGAATACTATTCTGCCATAAGAAAAAATGAAATAGTACCATTTGAGGCAACATGGATGGATGGATCTTGAGATTTTTATGCCGGGTGAAATATATCAGACAGAAAAAGTCGAGAACCATATGATTACATGGATACATGGTGTATAAAACTGAAAACAACAAAAAAAGACAAACACATGAAGAAACAAAAACTCACAGACACAGACAAGAGTTTAGTGCTTACCACTAAACTGTTGGGGGGGGTGGTAGATGAGGGTAAAGGGGATCCAACATATGGTGATGGAAAGAGAATTGACTCTGGGTGGTGAACACTCAATGTACATATAATAGATGATGTATTATAGAAATGTATACTTGAAACCTATGTAATTTAACTAAACATTGTCACCCTAATCAATGTAATAAAAAGGAAACAAAGCAATGAATGATATCAATAAAAGAAACGACAAAAATCTCAAATAAACAATCTAACTTTACACCTAAGGGAATGCAAAAACAACAGTAAATAAAGCCCAAAGTAGAAGAAAGAAATAATCAAGATAAGAGCAGAAATAAACAAACTAGAGGCAAAAAAAAAAAAAATACAAATGAAAAATGAAACCGAGAGCTATTTTTTTTGAAAATATAAAAAAAATTGGATGTCATCAAAATGGCGGCGTGAGGTGAGCCTCTGTAAAGCTTCCCTGGAATTTACAACTAATTGAACAACAATAACTCCACAAAGGACTCCCTGCACAGCAGCCCGGCAAGACAAGAGGCCCACTGCTAAATTCACTGAAAGGTGGGCGAATCGTGCCAGCGGAGGAGCAGGGAAGGGAGAAGTGCAGAGAAGGAGACACACGGGCACAGGACGCAGATCTAGCTCAGTGCTCCAAACTCGCTGCATCCCGGAACTACCTCAGCTGCAGGAGAGGGAAGAACTCCGACTGCTAGGGCTCCGCTTATGGCCCACAGGGCTGAGGAGGCAGCATATAACACGGCTGAACCCAATGCTCACGGCAGACACCTCGGAGCAAAGACTGAGGGAAGAGGGCTGAAAACGGTGGTTTAAGCCCTCACTGCCGAGCAGAGAACGGAAGCCTTAGGCACTGAGACCAGCCGCCCCCTACCTACCCTCCCAGAGCTCGCCCCGCCACCACCTGCCCAGTGCTAGAAGCAGAACAGTAGCAGTGTCAGATCAAAAGAACAGAATATTTGCTGTTCTGAGAACTGTGGACCGCAGACACAGATTCGAAGTCCAACTAGTTCTGGCAAAGGGGAGGGACCTGTGGAAGCAGGACCAGCTGTGGTGGTGGTCGCTGACATTGCTCAGGCCACCTCTCACAACTCACCCCGCTCCTGGCCCCACCTAACTGGGTGGATCCCTGCAGGAGTAAACACAACTGCTGAAACATACAGGCTCTGAATCTGGAGCAGGAAGAGCTTTGGAACTTCAATAGCTGTCCACATATCCACACGGTCACTGCACCCTGTGACCCAGACAAACTATTAACAGAGGAGAAGCTCGTCTCCCAGAAAATCCCCCCATTATGGGAGAAGCTGGAAGAATGTAGAGAAAACATAGCACTACTGTGTGAGAGAGAAAAAAAAGGCTGCATGGGAGAGAAAATAAAACATTCTACCAACAAGTACTGGGAAACAAAAGAAAGACCTCTTCCTATCAACCTGTTACAGAAGCCACTCCTCTAGATGTCTAGGAAGAGACATAATAAATCAGTAATTGCCATGAAGAACCAAGGCAACAAGACAGCTCAGAAAGAAAGTGAAAAGTCTCCAGAAAAGGAACTTAAAGATATGGAAATATGTGACTTAAACGACAGAGAATTCAAGATTGCAGTTCTGGAAAAACTCAATGAGTTGCAAGAAAACACAGAAAGGCAGTCAGAAATGAACTCAGAAATGCAATCAAAGAACAACATGAGCATTTTACGAAAGAGATTGAAATTTTAAAAAAGAACCAAATAGAATTTCTGGAG
Organism: Rhinolophus ferrumequinum; assembly: GCF_004115265.2. NCBI lineage: Eukaryota > Metazoa > Chordata > Mammalia > Chiroptera > Rhinolophidae > Rhinolophus > Rhinolophus ferrumequinum. The sequence continues at coordinate 83,182,038 of NC_046284.1, forward strand.
ATTAAGAGCTCAACAGAAGAAATTAAGAACGAAATAACCAGCTTAGGTATTACAGTTGACCAGATGGAGAAAAGAATCAGTGACATCGAAGATAGAACCTGGAAATGACACAGATGGAAGCAGAAAGAGACTTGAGACTTAAAAGAAATGAAAGAACTCTACAAGAACTTTCTGACTCCATCAGAAAGAGCAATGTAAGAATAACAGGCATACCAGAAGGAGAAGAAAGACAGACGGGAACAGAGAATATATTCAAACAAATTGTGGATGAGAACTTCCCAAACTTGTGGACAGAACTGGATCCTAGAATCCAAGAAGCAAATAGAACACCTAATTACCTCAATCCCAACAAGCCTTCTCCAAGGCACACTGTATTGAAGCTGTCTAAAATCAACGACAAAGAATCCTTAAGGAAGCCAGGGAAAAGAAAACGGTAACCTACAAAGGAAAGCCCATTAGATTATCATCAGATTTTTCAGCAGAAACTCTACAAGCCAGGAGGGAGTGGAACCAAATATTCAAACTATTGAAAAAGAGAAAATATTAGCCAAAAACAATACATCCAGCAAAGATATCCTTCAGATATGCAGGAGGAATAAAGAACTTTCCAGACATACAGAAGCTGAGGGAATTTTCTAATACACGACCTGCACTACAAGAAATACTAAAGGAGGCTATTCGACCACCATCAACAGGGACAATTTATGGCAACCAAAACATAAAAAGGGGGAGAGTAAAGGCCTGAACCGGAATATGGGAATGGAGAAAGTAAGTGTGCTAAAGAAAATGGAATACTCTAAATATCAAACTTTCTTTTACATGAACTTAAGAGTAGCCACTCAAAAAAAAAAATCCAGAACTGAAATATATACTGTAATAAAAGAAGAAACACAGGGAAACACCATAGAATACCACCACACAGAAATACTGGACAACAACAAAAAGTTAAAGAAACATGGAGACAGAGCCTTACCAGAAAACTAAAGATAGAATGACAGGAAATCCTCACATATCAATAATCACCCTAAATGTAAATGGACTGAACTCACCATTAAAAAGGCACAGAGTAGCAGATTGGATAAAAAACTAAACCCAACCATATGTTGTCTCCAAGAGACACATCTCAGCTACAAGGACAAGCATAGACTCAATGTCAAAGGGTGGAAATTGACACTCCAAGCAAATGGTACCCAGATAAAATCAGGTGTAGCCATAATGATATCAGATGAAACAGACTTGAGGGTGAAAAAGATAACAAGAGACAAAGATGGACATTTCATAATGGTAAAGGGGACTATACAACAAGAAGACATAACAGTCATCAATATTTATGCCCCCAATCAGGGAGCACCGAAATATACCAAGCAAGTACTAACAGAACGAAAGGGAGAAATTGACCAAAGCACAATTATACTAGGGGACTTAAATACATCATTGATAGGTATAGATAGATCATCCAAACAGAACATAAATAACAAAATAGCAGCCTTAAATGACACATTAGATGAAATGGACATAATTGACATATATAGAACCCTTTATACTAAAACATCATACTACACATTCTTTTATAGTGTACATGGAATATTCTCAAGGGTAGACCGTATATTGGGACATAAAATCAGTCACAGCAAATTTAAGAAGATTGAAATCATACCAAGCATATTCTCTGATCACAAGGCTTTGAAATTGGATATCAACTGCAAAAAGAAAGCAGGAAAAACACAAATACATGGAGATTAAATAAAATACTTTTAAAGAACGACTGGGTTAAAGAAGAAATTAGAGGAGAGATCAAAAGATACATAGAAACAAATGACAATGAAAATACATCCTACCAAAATTTTTGGGATGCAGTGAAAGCAGTTTTAATAGGGAAATTTATATCATTACTGGCCTATCTCAAGTAACTAGAAAAATCCCAAATAAATAACCTCATGTTATACCTTAAAGAACTAGAAAAAGAAGAACATATGAAACCCAAGGTCAGCAGAAGAAAGGAAATAACAAAAATCAGAGCAGAACTAAATGAAATAGAGAACAAAAAGATAATAGAAAAATTAATGTGACAAAGAGCTGGTTCTTTGAAAAGATTAACAAAATTGACAAACCCTTGGCTAGGCTCACTAAGATAAAAAGAGAGAAGACACTAGTTAACAAAATCAGAAATGAAAAAGGGGAAGTTATCACGGACACCACAGAAGTACAAAGGATCATCCAAGAATACTATGAAGGACTATATGCCACCAAATTCAATAAGCTAGAAGATATGGACAAGTTCCTAGACACACATACCCTTCCTAGACTGAACCATGAAGAACTGGAAAATCTAAACAGACCGTTCACCAGTAACCAAATTGAATCAGTCGTCCAAAACCTTCCCAAAAGCAAAAGTCCGGGACCAGATGGCTTCACTAGTGAATTCTACCAAACCTTCAAAGAGGATCTAATACCAATCCTGCTCAAACTCTTCCAAAAAATTGAAGAAGATAGTACTCCTTAACTCATTTTATGAGGCCAACATTACCCTGATACCAAAACCTGGTAAGGACAACACAAAAAAAGAAAACTACAGACCAATATCTCTGATGAACACAGTTGCAAAAATCCTAAACAAAATTCTAGCAAATCGAATACAATAATGTATTAAAAAGATCATTCATCACGACCAAGTGGGGTTCATCCCAGGGGCACAAGGATGGTTCAACATCCTCAAATCCATCAATGTGATACATCAGATAAACAAAATAAAGGATAAAAATCATATGATTTTATCCATTGATGCAGAAAAAGCATTTGACAAGATGCAACACCTATTTATGATTAAAACACTTAATAAAATAGGTATAGAAGGAAAATATCTTAACATAATAAAGGCCATCTATGACAAGCCCTTAGCTAATCTCATAATTAATGGTGAAAAACTGAAGCCCTTTGCCCTACGTTCAGGAACACGACAGGACTGTCCCCTATCACCTCTGCTTTTCAACATAGTGTTGGAAGTCCTTGCCAGAGCAATCAGGCAAAATAAAGAAATAAAAAGCATCCACATTGGGAATGAAGAAGTTAAATTATCACTCTTTCCAGATGACATGATGCTATATATAGAAAACCCTAAAGACTCCACCAAAAAGCTATTAGAAACAATCAACGAATATAGTAAAGTTGCTGGCTACAAAATCAATGTACAAAAGTCCATTGCATTCCTTTATACTAACAATGAAATCTCAGAAAAAGAAATACAAAAAACAATTCCTTTTGCAATTGCAGCAAAAAGAATAAAATACCTAGGAATAAACTTAACCAAGGATGTGAAGGACCTATATGCTGAAAACTATAAGACATTTTTGAAAGACATTGAAGAAGACACAAAGAAATGGAAAGACATTCCGTGCTCATGGATTGGAAGAATCAACATAGTTAAAATGGTCATATTACCCAAAGCAATATACAGATTTAATGCAATCCCCATCAAAATCACAACGGCATTTTTTAACGAAATAGAACAAAAAAATCATCAGATTTGTTTGGAACCACAAAAGACCCTGAATAGCCAAAGCAATTTTAAGAAAAAAGAAGAATACTGGCGTTATCACACTCCCTGACTTTAGCTTGTACTACAGGGCTACGATAATCAAAACAGCATGGTATTGGCAGAAAAACAGACACATAGACCAATGGAATAGAGTTGAGAACCCAGAAATAAAACCACATAAATACGGACAGATAATTTTTGACAAAGAAGTTAAAAACATACAATGGAGGAAAGACAGCCTCTTCAATAAATGGTGCTGGGAGAATTGGAAAGCCACGTGCAACAGAATGAAAGTGGACTGCTGTCTGTCACCATGTACCAACATTAATTCAAAATGGATCAAAGACTTAAGCATAAGACCTGACACAATAAACTGCATAGAAAACATAGGTACTAAACTTATGGACCTTGGGTTCAAAGAGCATTTTATGAATTTTACTCCAAAGGCAATGGAAGTAAAAGCTGAAATAAATGAATGGGACTATATGAAACTTAAAAGCTTCTGCACAGCAAAAGAAACCATCGACAAAATAAAGAGGCAACCAACTGAATGGGAGAAGATTTTTGCAAACAACGCCTCCGATAAGGGGCTAATATCCAAAATATACAAGGAACTCATGAAACTCACCAACAAAAAAACAAACAACCCAGTTGAAAAATGGGCAGACGACCTAAAGAGACATTTCTGTAAAGAGGACATACAAATGGCAAATAGACATATGAAAGATGCTCAACATCACTAATCATCAGAGAAATGCAAATGAAAACTACAATGAGATATCACCTCACCCCAGTCAGAATGGTTATCATCTTTAAGAGAAATAGTAACAAGTGTTGGAGAGGCTGTGGAGAAAAAGGAACCCTCATACACTGTTGGTAGGAATGCAGACTGGTGCAGCCGCTATGGAAGGCAGTGTGGAGGTTCCTCAAAAAATTACAAATAGAATTACCATATGACCCAGCAATCCCTCTCCTGGGTATCTACCAAAAAAATCTGAAAACATTTATCCATAAAGACAAGTGTGCTCCAACGTTCATTGCAGCTTTATGTACGGTGGCCAAGACATGGAAACAACCATAATGTCCTTAGATAGATGAATGGATAAAGAAGTTGTGGTATATATACACAATGGAATACTATTTGGCAGTATGAAAAGATGAAATAGGACCATTTGTGGCAACATGGATGGATCTTCAGATTATAATGATAAGCGAAACAAGTCAGACAGAAAAAGCAGAGAACCATATGATTTCACTGATATGTGGTATATAAACCAAAAACAACAAAAGAACAAGACAAACAAATTAGAAACAAAAACTCATAGACACAAACAATAGTTTAGTGGTTACCACTGGGTAAGAGTGGAGGGGGTGGTAGATGAGGGTAAAGGGGATTAAATATATGGTGATGGAAGGAGAACTGACTCTAGGTGGTGAACACATAATGCAATATATGGATGATGAATTATAGAATTGTATACTTCAAACCTATGTGATTTTGTTGACTATTGTCACCCCAGGAAATTTTAATAAAAAAAGAAAACCTTTGGTCATCCAGACAATGGAATGTTATTGGGTGCTTAAAATAAGTGGGTTTCAAGCCATGAAATACATGGATAAAACTGAAGGTAAAGGGGATCCAATATATGGTGATGGAAAGAGAACTGACTCTGGGTGGTTAACATACAATGTAATATATAGATGACGTATCACAGAATTGTACACCTGATATCTATGTTACTTTACTAACTATTGTCACCTCAATAAACTTTAATTTAAAAAAAATTCGTTTCTTTTCTAAGAGCCAGAAGAATTCAGTTTTTCAGAATCTGAGAAACTGTTTGCCAGTGTCCATACATAAAAAGAAACATCATGTGGAAACTTAATCCTTATCTTAGTTGCAGTGAAATCTTGAAATCTGACTCAAGATGATACGTTATTATAAATAATCCATAGAAAGTTTATCTTTGTATCCATGTATTACATATAAGAGAACTACAGACACAAAGACCAGCATTGAGAATGATTTGTATGTATCAAATTTGAATTCACTATTTATATAAGTTTAAGGAACCATTTAGAAGTGAAGGGGTTCTTCCAGATTCATACATATTGTATTAAGTCTGGTCCTAGATCCTACTTCAGTGCCTCAGCACATTTCATGCAAGCTGATTATTATGACAAACGTGCATGTATTTGTTAAAAGCAGGAATTATAGAAGAATCTGATAATTATTGCCTATTGGTTACAGTACATATGCTCAAAAGAAGTTTTTCAGATTTTATAATTCAATACAGCTTTGACCCAACCCATTACTGTAACTGATAGACCCTATGCCAGGCAATCAGTGATTTAGGGTTCTGAACTATCATCAAAAATCTTTATTTGTAATCTCTATTAGAGTATGGTATCCCTGTATTGCTAAAGATATGCTTGTGGAAAACAGAAACCCCATCAACTGTGTTTTTATGGCCAACATGCCTGCTTCTGGCATATACATGGGTTCCAGTTTTTGTAAAATATCCTCCGTGACATCAGGACCATCTCTGCCCTCATCCCCAGTGTTAGCTTGAGCGAGGTCACAGAGATCAGGTTTTGGGAAAGATCCGAATAAAAAAAAGTTATCATTTTGAACAGTAAGCATACTTAAGTTGATTGCTCAGAAATTATTAAGGTTGTCATTGAACATCAAAAGTTATCCATTGGATTTTGAAGGCAGAAACATATATTCCACCACATTTGATATGATTAGAGGTGTTAATATCATAGTGGCTGCATAATTTTTCAAGACAGTGACTTAGTATGTCTGGCAGTGGTGACAGTGATTGTGCTTAGCCTTGGTATGGTCCTCACATCCGTCTTGACATCTGTGATTGCCTGCATTCTCTTTACTTGATCAAACAGAAACTAGGAACTAGAAAATTTTTGTCATTTTATATTTCAAGCATTTGAGTCTATCGAAGAAAGATTTAAAATGCAATTGCTTTCTAACAGCCAGAAAAATTCAGAATTTGACAGAATCAAAGAATATGTATCCACGTCACCATATAGAAAAAGAAACATCAAGTGGAGTATTTCATCATTACCTTAGTTGCAATCAAATCTTAAAATTTGAATAAAGATGATATGTTATTATAAATAAACCCTAAAACAGAATATCTTTGTATTTATGTATTACATATCTACCTGACAACTATTGAACAAATAAACTGGCACTGGAAATGATTTTTATGTATCTGATTTGAAGTTACTATTTATATAGGAGTAAACAATGGTTTAGTAGTGAAAAGATTCTCCAAGATTCACACATATCATATTAAAGCATACAAGAACCTACCTCAGAGCCTCAGCATATTTCACATACATTGGTAATTATGTCACATGCTTTATGTATTTCTTAAAAGCAGAAATTGTAGAAGAATCTGAAAATTATTATCTGTTGATTAATGTACACATATTCAAAAGTAAGAATAGGTTCAGATTTTATTCAATATAGCTTTGACCCAATGTATTTTTGTAACTGATAGACTATATGTCAGGCAGTCAGGGATTTGGGGACTGAACTACCATTCAAAAAACTTTATGAGTTCTATTAAAATTAGAGTATGTTATTTCTATATTGTTAAAGATGTCCTTGTGGAAAACAGAAACCCCATAAATTGTATTCTTATGAATATCCTACCTGCTTCTGGCATAGAAATGTATTCTAATTTTGGTAAAATATCCTCCAGGAGTTCATGACCATCTCTTCCCTCATCACCGGAGTTCGCCAGAGCCATGTCCAACAGGTCAGTTTTCAGGGAAGGCCCTAATAAAAATTGTTATCATTTTGAGCAGTAAACATACTTGTTGATTACTCAGAAATTACTAACGTTGTAGTCTTTGAACTTCAAAAGTTACCACTTGATTTCGAAGGTAGAAACATATACTATGCACATTTTATAGGGTTAGAAGTAATAATATAGTGTCCACGTTTTTATTCCAGATAGCATCTCAGTAAGACTGACAATGATGTCAGTGAGCAGTCTTAGCCTAGGTATCTTACTCACATCTGACTTGACGTCTGCGATTGCCTGCATTGTCTCTACTTGATCAGACATAGAAACTAGAAAATTGTTGCCAGTTTATAATTCCGGCATTTGAGGATCTTTTGGGGAAAGGATTTAAAATGCAATTATTTCTAAGAGCCTGAAGAATTCAGAATTTGACAGAATCGAAGAACCTGTACCTATATCCCCATATAGAAAAAGAAACATCAAGTGGAGAGTTTACTCATTATCTTAGTTAAAATGAAATCTTAAAATGTGATTCAAGATGATATCCTGTAATATGTAAGTCATAAAAAACAGAGTATCTTTGTATTCTATGTATTACATATAAGAGAACTAAACAACAGAAACCAGAATTGAAAATGATTTTTATATATATTATTTGAATCACTATTTATATAAGAGTAAGGAATGGCTTAGTAGTTAAAAGGTTCTTCCAGATTCACACATATTCATACGCATGTACTAGAACCTACTTCAGTGTCTCTGTATATTTCATACAAACTCATAATTATAAGAAATGCCTTATGTATTTGTTAAAAGTGGGAAACAATAAAAAATCTGAAAATTATTACCGATTGGTAGAAGTACATATGCTCAAAACTAAGAAAATCATTTCAGATTTTATAATTCCATATAGCTTTGACCCAATCTGTTTCTGTAACTGATAGACTCTATGTCAGGCAGTCAGGGATTTGGGGTCTGAACCACCATTCAAAAATCTTTATATGTGAGCTCTATTAGAGTATGGTATCCCTGTATTGCTAAAGATATGCTTGTGGAAAACAGAAACCCCATCAACTGTGTTTTTATGGCCAACATGCCTGCTTCTGGCATATACATGGGTTCCAGTTTTTGTAAAATATCCTCCGTGACATCAGGACCATCTCTGCCCTCATCCCCAGTGTTAGCTTGAGCGAGGTCACAGAGATCAGGTTTTGGGAAAGATCCGAATAAAAAAAAGTTATCATTTTGAACAGTAAGCATACTTAAGTTGATTGCTCAGAAATTATTAAGGTTGTCATTGAACATCAAAAGTTATCCATTGGATTTTGAAGGCAGAAACATATATTCCACCACATTTGATATGATTAGAGGTGTTAATATCATAGTGGCTGCATAATTTTTCAAGACAGTGACTTAGTATGTCTGGCAGTGGTGACAGTGATTGTGCTTAGCCTTGGTATGGTCCTCACATCCGTCTTGACATCTGTGATTGCCTGCATTCTCTTTACTTGATCAAACAGAAACTAGGAACTAGAAAATTTTTGTCATTTTATATTTCAAGCATTTGAGTCTATCGAAGAAAGATTTAAAATGCAATTGCTTTCTAACAGCCAGAAAAATTCAGAATTTGACAGAATCAAAGAATATGTATCCACGTCACCATATAGAAAAAGAAACATCAAGTGGAGTATTTCATCATTACCTTAGTTGCAATCAAATCTTAAAATTTGAATAAAGATGATATGTTATTATAAATAAACCCTAAAACAGAATATCTTTGTATTTATGTATTACATATCTACCTGACAACTATTGAACAAATAAACTGGCACTGGAAATGATTTTTATGTATCTGATTTGAAGTTACTATTTATATAGGAGTAAACAATGGTTTAGTAGTGAAAAGATTCTCCAAGATTCACACATATCATATTAAAGCATACAAGAACCTACCTCAGAGCCTCAGCATATTTCACATACATTGGTAATTATGTCACATGCTTTATGTATTTCTTAAAAGCAGAAATTGTAGAAGAATCTGAAAATTATTATCTGTTGATTAATGTACACATATTCAAAAGTAAGAATAGGTTCAGATTTTATTCAATATAGCTTTGACCCAATGTATTTTTGTAACTGATAGACTATATGTCAGGCAGTCAGGGATTTGGGGACTGAACTACCATTCAAAAAACTTTATGAGTTCTATTAAAATTAGAGTATGTTATTTCTATATTGTTAAAGATGTCCTTGTGGAAAACAGAAACCCCATAAATTGTATTCTTATGAATATCCTACCTGCTTCTGGCATAGAAATGTATTCTAATTTTGGTAAAATATCCTCCAGGAGTTCATGACCATCTCTTCCCTCATCACCGGAGTTCGCCAGAGCCATGTCCAACAGGTCAGTTTTCAGGGAAGGCCCTAATAAAAATTGTTATCATTTTGAGCAGTAAACATACTTGTTGATTACTCAGAAATTACTAACGTTGTAGTCTTTGAACTTCAAAAGTTACCACTTGATTTCGAAGGTAGAAACATATACTATGCACATTTTATAGGGTTAGAAGTAATAATATAGTGTCCACGTTTTTATTCCAGATAGCATCTCAGTAAGACTGACAATGATGTCAGTGAGCAGTCTTAGCCTAGGTATCTTACTCACATCTGACTTGACGTCTGCGATTGCCTGCATTGTCTCTACTTGATCAGACATAGAAACTAGAAAATTGTTGCCAGTTTATAATTCCGGCATTTGAGGATCTTTTGGGGAAAGGATTTAAAATGCAATTATTTCTAAGAGCCTGAAGAATTCAGAATTTGACAGAATCGAAGAACCTGTACCTATATCCCCATATAGAAAAAGAAACATCAAGTGGAGAGTTTACTCATTATCTTAGTTAAAATGAAATCTTAAAATGTGATTCAAGATGATATCCTGTAATATGTAAGTCATAAAAAACAGAGTATCTTTGTATTCTATGTATTACATATAAGAGAACTAAACAACAGAAACCAGAATTGAAAATGATTTTTATATATATTATTTGAATCACTATTTATATAAGAGTAAGGAATGGCTTAGTAGTTAAAAGGTTCTTCCAGATTCACACATATTCATACGCATGTACTAGAACCTACTTCAGTGTCTCTGTATATTTCATACAAACTCATAATTATAAGAAATGCCTTATGTATTTGTTAAAAGTGGGAAACAATAAAAAATCTGAAAATTATTACCGATTGGTAGAAGTACATATGCTCAAAACTAAGAAAATCATTTCAGATTTTATAATTCCATATAGCTTTGACCCAATCTGTTTCTGTAACTGATAGACTCTATGTCAGGCAGTCAGGGATTTGGGGTCTGAACCACCATTCAAAAATCTTTATATGTGAGCTCTATTAAAGTTAGAGTATATTATCTCTATATTGTTACAGATTTGCTTGTGGAAAACATAAACCCCATACACTGTATTCTGATGAATACCATACCTGCTTCTGGCATAAAGATGTGTTCTATTTTTGGTAAGATATCCTCCATGAGTTCACAACCAACTCTGCCCTCATCCTCAGTGTTAGCCTGAGCCTGGACCCAAAGAGCAACTTCCAAGAAAGGCCCTAATAAAAAACACGATCATGGATGTCATAAAAATGGTGGTGTGAGGTGAGCCTCTTGAAATCTCCGCTGGAATTTACAGCAAATTGAACAACTATAACTCCACAAAGGACTCCCTGTTCAGCAGACAGGCAAGACTAAGAAGAGCACTACAGAAATCATCTAAAGGTGGGCAAATTGCATGAGCGGGGGAGAGAGAACTGCGGAAACAGGGCAGCATGGGTGCAGGACACATACCTAGCTAGGAATGCCGAACTTGCTGCATTCAGGAACTACCACAATTGTGGGACAGGGAAGAATTCGGACTGCTAGAACTCTGCTTACGGCCCACAGGGCTGAGGGTACAGCATGTAACACAGTTAAACGCAAACCTCACGGTACAGACCTCAGAGCAAAGACTGAGGGAAGAAGGCTGAAAATGGTGGTTTAAGTCCTCACTGCTGAGCAGAAAATGGAAGCCTTAGGCACTAAGACTAGCCGCCCCCTCCCTACCCACCCAGAGCTTGCCTCACCACCAAATGCCCAGTGCTAGAAGCGGAACAGTAGCAGTGTCAGATCAAAAGAAAAGAATATTTGCAGTTCTGAGAACTGTGGTCCACAGACACGGACTCACAACCTAACTAGTTCTGGTAAAGGTTCAGGGAGTCGTGAAAGCAGGACTGGCTGTGATGGTGGTCACTGCCATTGCTCTGGGCCACCTCTCACAACAAACACCGCCCTCTCCCCACCTATGTGGGCGGATCACTGCAATAGTAAACAGACCTGCTGAAACACACGGGCTCTGAATCTGGTACAGGAAGAGCTTTGAAACTTCAGAAGCTCTCCAAAAACCCCCACGGAGGTGTCACCCTGTGACCCAGGTGAACTGTTCACAGAGGAGAAGCCCGCCTTACAGGGAATCCCCCGTTTTTGAGAAGCCACGATAATGCAGAGAAAATGTAACACTACAGTGTGAGAGAATAAAAGGCTGCAGTTGGAGAGAAAATAAAACATTCTACTAACACCTACTGGAAAAGAAAGTAAGACCTCTTTCTATCAACCTGTTGCAGAACCAACTCTTGTAGATATCTAGGAAAAGAAATAATAAATCATCAATTGCCCATGAATAACCAAGGTAACAAGACAGCTCAGGAAGAAAATGAAAAGTCTCCAGAAAATGAACTTAAAGACATGGAAATATGTGACTTAAATGACAGAGAATTCAAGATTGCAGTTATGAAAAAAACTCAACGAGATGCAAGAAAACAGACAGGGAGTTTAATGAACTCAGAACCACAATCAAAGAACAAAATGAACATTTTACAAAAGGTATTGAAATTTTAAAAAAGAACCAAATAGAATTTCTGGAGATTAAGAATTCAGTAAAAGAAATGAATAATGAAATAGCTAGCTTACATAGTAAAGTTGATCAGATGGAGGAAAGAATCAGTGACATCGAAGATAGAAATCTGGAAATGACACAGATGGAAGAAGAAAGAGACCTGAGACTTAAAAGAAATGAAAAACTCTAAAAGCATATTTTGACTCCATCAGAAAGATCAATATAAGAATAAAGGACGTACAAGGAGAAGAAAGAGAGACGGGAACAGAGAGTAATTCAAAGAAATAGTCGATGAGAACTTCCCAAACTTGTGGGAAGAACTGGATCCTTGAATCCAAGAAGCAAATAGAACACCTAATTACCTCTACCCCAATAGGCCTTCTCCAAGGCACATTGTATTGAAGCTGTCAAAAAATTAACGACTAGGAAAGAATCCTCAAGCCATCCAGGGAAAAGAGGACAGTAACATACAAAGGAAAGCCCATCAGACTATCATCAGATTTTTAGCAGAAACTCTACAAGCCAGGAGGTAGTGAAACCAAATATTCAAACTATCGAAAGAGAAATTTTGAGACAAGAATAATATACCCAGCAAAGATATCCTTTAGATTTGAAGGAGGAATAAAGTCCTGTCCAGACATAAAGAAGCTGATGGAATTTTCTAACATATGACATGCACTACAAGAAATACTGAAGGAGGCTATTCAACTAGCATAAATAGGGATAACTTGTGACAACCAAAACATAAAAGTGGGGAGAGTAAGGCCTGAACCGGAATATGGGAATGGAGAAAATAAGCATGCTGGAGGAAATGGAATATTCTAAATATGAAACTTTCTTTAACATAAAATTAATGGTAACCACTAAAAAAAATCCAGAACTGAAACATGTAACATAATAAAAGAAACAGAGGGAAACATCATAGAATACCACCACACAGAAATAACAGACCAACAATAAAAAAGCAAAGAAACAATAGAGACACAGTCTTACCAGAAAAATCAAATACAGAATGATAGGAAATCTTAACATATCAATAATCACCCTAAATGTACGTGGACTGAATTCACCAATAAAAAGGCACAGAATAGCAGATTGGATCAAAAAACTAAACCCAACCATATGTTGCCTCCAAGAGACACATCTCAGCTACAGGGACAAACATAGACTCAAAGTGAAAGGGTGGAATTTGACACTCCAAGTAAATGGACACTCCAAAGAAAATCAGGTGGAGCTTTATTGATATCACACGAAACAGACTTCAGGATAAAAAAACGTAACAAGAACAAAGATGGAGATTTCATAATGATGAAGGGAACTATACAATAAGAAGACATAACAGTCATCAATATTTATGCCCCCATTCAGGGAGCACCAAAATATACCAAGAAACTACTAACAGAACTAAAGGGAAAAATTGACCAAAACAATTATAGTAGGGGACCTAAATACATCATTCACAGCTACGGCTAGATCGTCCGTACAGAAAATATATAAAGAAATAGCAGCCCTAAATGACACATGAGATGAAATGGACACAATTGACATTTATAGAGCACTTCATCCTACAACATCAACTACACATTTTTTTCTAGTGTACATGAAACATTCTCAATGATAGACCATATATTGTGACATAATACTAGCCTCAGCAATTTTCACAAGATTGAAATCATACCAAGCATATTCTCTGATCACAAGGCTTTGAAATTGGATATCAACTGCAAAAAGAAGGCAGGAAAAACCACAGATATGTGGATATTAAACAACATACTTTTAAAGAACGACAGGGTCAAAGAAGAAATAAGAGGAGAGCTCAAATTTTACATAGAAACAAATGGGAATGAAAATATACCCTACCAAAATTTTTGGGAGGTACCAAAAGCAGTTTTAAGAGGGAAATTTATATCATTACAGGCCTATATCAAGAAACAAGAAAAATCCCAGATAAATAACCTCACGTTACACCTTAAAGAACTAGAAAAAGAAGAACAAATGAAACCCAAGGTTAGCAGAAGAAAGGAAATAATCAAAATCAGAGCAGAACTAAATGAAATAGAGAACAAAAAGAAAATAGAAAAATAAATGCGAAAAGAGCTGGTTCTTTGAACAGATTATAAAATTGATAAACCCTTGGCTAGATTCACTAAGATAAAAAGAGAAAAGACACTAATAAACAAAATCAGAAATGAAAGAAGGGAATTTATCACAGATGCCACAGAAATAGAAGGGATCATCCAAGAATAATATGAAGGAGCATATGCCACCAAATTCAATAACCTAAAAGAAATGGACAAGTTCTTAGAAACATACAGCCTTCCTAGGCTGAATCACGAACAATTGGAAGATCTGTTGGACAGATCAACAGTAAGGAAATTGAATCAGTCATCTGAAACCTTCCCAAACACAAAAGTCTGGGACCAGATGGCTTCACTAGTGAACTCTACCAAACCTTCAACGAGGATCTAATACCTGTCCTACTCAAACTCTTCCAAAAATTGAAAACGAGACAATACTCCCTAACTCATTTTATGAGGCCAACTTTACCCTGATACCAAAACCTGGTAAGGATAACACAAAAAAAGAAAACTACAGACCAATATCTCTGATGAATACAGAGGTAAAAAACCTAAACAAAATTCTAGCAAATCTAATTCAACAAAAAAATTAAAAAGATATTCATCACAATGAAGTGGGGTTCATCCCAGGGGCACAAGGATGGTTCAACATATGCAAATCCACCAATGTGATACATCACATAAACGAAATAAAGGAAAAAATCGTATGATTATATCAATTGAAGCAGAAAAACCGTTTGAGAAGATACAACATCCATTTATGATTAAAACACTTACTAAAACAGGTATAGAAGGAAAATACCTTAACAGAATAAAGGCCATATATGACAAACACTCAGCTAATCTCATAATTAACCGTGAAAAACTGAAGCCCTTTGCTCTACGTTCAGGAACATGACAGGGCTGTCCCCTATCAACTCTGCTTTTCAACATAGTGTTGGAAGTCTTTGGTAGAGCCATCAGGCAAGATAAAGAAATAAAAGGCATCCAAATACGTAATGAAAAAGTTAAGTTGTCATTCTTTGCAGATGACCTGATGCTATACATAGAAAACCCTAAAGACTCCACCAAAAAGCTATTAGAAACAATCAACGAATACAGTAAAGTTGTCGGCTACAAAATCAACGTACAAAAGTCCATTGCATTCCTATATACTAACAATGAAATCTCAGAAAAAGAAATAAAAAACAATTCCTTTTGAAATGGCAGCGAAAAGAATAAAATACCTAGGAATAAACTAAACCAAGAATGTGAAAGACCTACGTGCTGAAAACTATAAGACATTTTTAAAAGAAATTGAAGAAGACACAAAGAAATGGAAAGACATTCCGTGCTCATGGATTGGAAGAATCAACATAGTGGAAATGGCCATATTACCCAAAGCAATATACAGATTTAATGAAATCCCCATCAAAATCCCAATGGCATTTTTTAAAGTAATAGAACAAAAAATCATCAGATTTCTTTGGAACCACAAAAGACCCCAAATAGCCAAAGCAATCTTAAGAAAAAAGAACAATACTGGAGGTATCACACTCCCTGACTTTAGCTTGTACTACAGGGCTACAATAATCAAAACAGCATGGTACTGGCAGAAAAACAGACACATAGACCAATGGAATAGAATTGAGAACTCAGAAATAAAACCACATAAAGACGGACAGATAATTTTTGACAAAGAAGCAAAAAATTTACAATGGAGAAAGACAGCCTCTTCAATAAATGGTGCTGGGAGAATTGGATAGCCCCGTGCAAAAGAATGAAACTGGACTGCTATCTGTCACCATGTGCCAAAATTAATTCAAAATGGATCAAAGACTTAAGCATAAGACCTGACACAATAAACTGCACAGAAGAAAACATAGGTACTAAACTTATGGACCTTGGGTTCAAAGAGCATTTTATGAATTTTACTCCAAAGGTAAGGGAATTAAAATCTAAAATAAACGAATGGGACTATATGAAACTTAAAAGGTTCTGCACAGGAAAAGCAACCATTGACAACATAAAGAGGCAACCAACTGAATGGGAGAAGATTTTTGCAAACATTGTCTCCGATAAGGGGCTAATATCGAAAAGATACAAGGAACTCATGCAACTCATCAACAGAAAAACAAACAAGTCAATTCAAAAATGGGCAGACGACCTGAAGAGTCATTTCTCCAAAGAGGACATACAAATGGCAAACAGACATATGAAAAAATGCTCAACATCACTAATCATCAGAGAAATGCAAATAAAAACCACAATGAGATATCACCTCACCCCAGTCAGAATGGCTATCATCAACAAGACAAATAGTAACAAGTGTTGGAGAGGCTGTGGAGAACAAGGAACCCTCGTATACTGTTGGTGGGAATGCAGACTGGTGCAGCCGTTATGGAAGGCAGTGTGGAGGTTCCTCAAAAAATTTCGAATAGAATTACCATATGAGCCAGCAATCCCTCTCCTGGGTATCTACCCAAAAAATCTGAAAACATCTACACATAAAGACATGTGTGCTCCAATGTTCACTGCAGCTTTGTTTACGGTGGCCAAGACATGGAAACAACCAAAATGTCCTTCGATATATAAATGGATAAAGAACTTGTGGTATATATACACGATGGAATACTATTCAGCGGTAAGAAAAGATGATATAGGAACATTTGTGACAACATGGATGGATCTTGAGAGTATAATGCTAAGCGAAATAAGTCAGACAGAAAAAGCAGAGAACCATGTGATTTCACTGATATATGGTATATAAACCAATAACAACAAAAGAACAAGACAAACAAATGAGAAACAAAAACTCATAGACACAGACAATAGTTTAGTGGTTACCAGAGGGTAAGGGGGGTGTGTGGGAGATGAGGGTAAGGGGGATGAAATATATGGTGATGGAAGGAGAACTGACTCTGGGTGGTGAACAGACAATGGGATTTATTGCTGATGTAACACAGAATTGTACACCTGAAATCTATGTAATTTTACTAACAATTGTCACCCCACTAAACTTTAATTTTAAAAGTGTATATATATGTTTCTTAATTAAAACTTTTCTACTGAGTGTTTGCATTATACTTTATGGAACTTTATTTAACAAAAGTAAAGGAAAAACTGCTTGAAAAAATATGATATTTTATGATATATGTCATGAAAAAGAGGATATCTTTGTATTTTTTATATTCTTTCCACAGAACCAGAGAATGCAAAAATCAGGATTGCAAATGATTTGAATATATGTGATTTGATTTCACTATTCATGTAAAAGTTGAGTTTAGAAGTTACAACATTATCCCAGATTCACACAAGTTTTATTAGAGCTGGTACTAGAACTTACTTCAGTGCCTCAGCATATTTCATACAAACTGATATTTATTACACATGCATTTATGTATTTTTTAAAGAAAGGAATTTTTCATCTAAATTTTTTTATTCTAAAAATTATTTGCTGTTTGTTACAGTACATATACTTGAAAGTAAGAAACTGTTTTTCTATGTTATAATTTAATATAGTTTTGACATCATTTGTTTCTATCTCTGGTAGTCTGTAAATCAGGCAGTCAAGCATTTGGGGTCAGAACTATCTTTCAAATTCTCTTTATATATGAACGCTATTAAAGTTACAGTATGGTACCTCTATAATATGATTTGTAGAGAAGAGAAACCATATAAATTATATTCTTAATGGTTAATATACCTGGTGTTGGCATTAGAAAGCACTCTAAATTTCGTGAACTCTCCCTGTTGACTTTGCTATCACCCTCAGTCTTTGCAGAAGCCAGTTCCTGAATATGAGCTTCTGAGTCAGGACATTTAAAAAAAGTTATCAATTTAAGCTGTAAACAAGGAATATAAATAAGTAAATGATAATCTCCATTCCTTCAGTTATATGCAATAAAAGCCTGTAGTACTCTGTGATAATAAGTGTGACGGAAAGATGTACTTGATATCTTTGTTTTTCTGTAGTATGAAACATTTTTCAAATGACAGTCTGAAGATAAAGCACATGATGTCTACATTTCCTTTATATTACCATTGTGTACTAAGAGTAGAGAGCACCAGCTTGATCTAAGAAACCTGAGATCTACATCATTGATAGTCTCATAATTGCAATTAAAATGCAACTTACTGCAGGATTAACTGAAGGCATTTGTGGGCCTATGACAAATCTTACAGCAGTGACATCAATCCCGTATAGCAATAACCCGAAACTTATTATGTTAAAATAAGTATGTATATTTAGGTGCAAAAGCCTTACTGTAACTTTCCATAAATGAGTCCCATTCAGAAGAAAGTAGCAAAAGGAATAGCAACTTATCAGTGATAAACAGCAAAATTTCTATCTTGGAATGAGACTGAAGGAAGCAGGATGTAAAGAAATAAACAGACTGTGTTGTCAGTCATATTGTGGAAATCTCTTAATGGTGAATTGCTAAAATAATCCGTTCTCTGAATTATGCAAATATTTCACTACCAGTGTTTGATGAAAGCACTATAGAGTTAGAAGAAATAATTTCTATTTCATAATAGTTTTAAGGTATTTTTGCATTTTCTAATGTTAAAAATATTTAAACTTCTTCTAAAATTAGTTAAAATTGCATTCCTATAATTACCTAATACGCCAGTATTCTAAATTATCCAGCTTTTACCAAACTTACCATAACAAAAATATCTATCAGGGGAAATAGTGGCCATCATTCCTGTAGCTCATTTCAGGAGTCTCTATGCTGCTCCACTGAACTGCATCTATTCGTTGGCCAGTACTGAGCTACCTTACCATACAGAGACATTCGAGAATTTGGCATTTGATACAAAACCATTCACTATTTCATACACCAACATAGATGGTAGAAAGAAAACAAACCTTGGACTGAAGTATGAATTATGTGTCAGTGAGTCAAGTGCTGACATAGCCTCAGTTTTCTCATTTGTAAAATGAGGCTGCCATCCCGAAGCAAATAGGCTTTATTTCAGGTGTTATAGGGTATGCTGACTTGGCACTCTACACATGCTCTTAAAATTTGCTGACACTTTTGATGCAATGACTGAAATGACCCTGAACCACATTCTAAGAACAAATTAAACAAGTAAACTAACGTACATTTTTGTAGTTCAAACTCTACACAGTTTCCTCTGATTTAGACAGGCTGTCTTTTCAAGCACACAAAATATGTCTTGCAGAAAAGACAAAAGTCATAATAGTGAAGGAGTGCAAGAAGCTGGAAACTATACTCTGTTCACATTTTCAGCCCATGTGCACGGAATGTTTGAGATGCCTTTCAATGGTTTCTATCCACAGTTCCGGTATGTCACAATACGCCAGGCACACCGACACCCCTGCCCCCCACAGGCATTCTTCCTCCCTTTCCCTTCACCTTGAACATCAGGTGCTCTTTCATCTTCATTGTCTTGACCAGGTGCAATATCCTGATTCTCAGTTGTTGGCTTCTCTTCTTGAGGTTGTTCATGACTGGGTTGTTGGGCCTAGGGGTATGCAAAATAAAAGTTTTTTGTTAATGCATGACAAAGATATAAATATACAGAATATTCTGATATATATATATGCCGGGGGTGTCAAAAACATGTATACAAGTGGACACTTTGGTCAATGTTGCCCAAGCAGTAGTTTGCCATAATCAGAAGTGTCTGGACACTGATGGTAACCACTTTGAGCACCTCTTGCTATTGTAGAAGTCAAACATGACTCGTATTCATCTTTTGTTACTAGTATATATTGAGTATTACAATTTTAATACAGTTTTCCTTTCTTAAAATGTGTATACAGTTTTGGGCACCATATATATATATATATATGTATATATATATATATATTTAAAATCATAAATAAGTATAAAGATATGTAGAAACATGATTCTACATACTCATTCTTAATGAATTCACTCTTCCCAGAGTGTGGCTACCCCAAGTAGAGCTTCCCACAAAGACCTCAGAAGCTATTTTAAACTCCGCTGAAATGGAGGTGCACAGTCTGTTGTTAATAAGCATGTAAATGAAGTCATGGTGTGTATTTCCACTGGCAACACCACAATGTAATCCTCTTGGATCAATGTTTTCTCCCCTTTATCAACATGGAAACTTTTTTCACCTTACATAGTCATTCTACAGAATTTTCAGAAGAATAAATATGTGGTAATAGAAAGCATGAAATATTAAAGCACTCACAATCACAGGTCCAACTGGGTTGAAAGACTCTTGATCGTCTAGTAGTACTTTCCATATGGATGTTGATCTAACACACTCACTCATACTTCACACTGAAAGAAGAAAATTGTGATTTTGAAAATTTACTTAAGAGAATAGCTATACCACTTCCATGGTTATGTTTTCTTTATTTCTTTTTAACTTGGGACATACTTTCAAAGTAAGTCCCAAGGTAAATGTAAGTGTACATGCTTTCCTGTCACAAGAAATACAAGGGTTTGCAAAACCATTTATATCATTGCTAAGTTGGCAGTATAACCGCCGTCAGCACATGACAAAAGACCTTGTTACGTTCCAGAACCCCATCGATTCCCCATCGTGAAGGGGTTCCCCATCGTGATGACCTTGAAGAAAATACTGCTCGACCCTTGATCCTCCAGCGACCACTGCTTTTGGCCCACTCCCACTCACAAGGCCCACTTTCCCGCTTCAATAAAGGTTTGCTGGAACACACAGAAAAGCTCAAGTCTTTCCACGCTGCCTGTGCGGTTTTCTGACTACGAGGCCCAGGGGACTGACGGGCGGCCACACAGCCCGACGGCCCGCTTCTCCCGGGGCACTCCGCTCGGTACAGGACAACACCTCGGGGACCCAGTGGCAGTCCTACAGCGATCCCACTTCCAGGCCCTGCCTCACAGCCCGCCCAGCCCCCAGCCCAGGGCCCCACGGAGGACTCCGGATTCTGTGCTCCCGGGGTCGCTCCAGGGGCCGCCAGCCCGCAGACACTGAAATAACGCCCCTAGGCTGCCCGTCTTCAGCTGACCCCTCCCCTCCACGGCCCACCACTCACTATCCCCCCTTGGCCCGCTCCCACCGTGACGACAGGAGCCATGGCGGCCATGACTCGTGCCAGGGGAGAGACGACGACCTCGAGGACCGTCCTCCTCGGAGCCACAGAAAGCAGCCCCGTCTCCGCTGAGGCCCGCGGCTGTCCCCCCACTCACCCGTCCTTAGTCACCTGGGAGGACGGATCTGTGGACCTACCCGTTCAGGCTCCAGCGGCCAGAGAGAATCCAGAAGGAATGAACACGACCGCCTCGGAACACCCTCCGTCGGCAGGACATGGACAGAAAGGCGCATGCGCAGCAACTGACACCCTGTGCAACGTGAGTGCAGCAGTGAGCATGCGCACTCACTTGGTGCCTGAGTTGCTGAGGTTTTCATGCCAAGGTGACAGAGCCTTGAAACCACTGGGCATACCATAGACTTAAAAAGGCATTTTTTGGTCTATTCTTTCCTCTCCCCCTCCCCCCAGCAATCTTTCTCATGCTTCCAAAAAAGTTGTGGACAAACTGGCCCCATTTGTCCCTTAGAGGAGAATGTGTCTCAAAAATATAGGCATGACCAGATGGTAAAGGGGAAAGGGGGGTAGATGAGGGTAAAAGGGATCAAACATATGGTGATGGAAAGAGAACTGATTCTGGGTGGTGAACACACAATGTGATTTATAGAAGACGAATTACAGAATTGTACACCTGAAATCTATGTAACTTTACTAACAATTGTCACCCCAATAAACTTTAATTAAAAAAATATATAGGCATGAAAGAAATAGATATTAAGGATTTTAATACCCATTTTTACACATGAATTGATTAATCACTTCCTTCTCTGCTTCTGGCATTTGTTTCATGCGTACAAGGAATTTGCTCACTTCCATAGATTAAATAGGTTAATCCGTGTTTTCTTTACTTTTTTGCTTGCCTTAGAGCACATTTAAATCCCTGGACTGGTAACTAACTTCTCAGAATTACCAGTGGTCATTCATTCAGTGTATAGTTCAGAAAAACACTTAGATAATGGTCCTTGGATCTAGGCTCAGTCCAGTGTCACATGGTGTACAGCAGTGGTGACTAGTCTCATCATACACTGTACTTCCCAAATACCATCCTAACAACTTGGTAAGCAAAAATGATTTATTGCTTAACTGTCAGGTAGAACACTATCTGGATAGAGCCTTAGGACAGTCTTGGAAGTGTCAGGGCAGGAGATATATTTATTCAGATTTTGAAACATGGTATAAAGCAGGTCTTTTAATGTTGGGGGAGGGTGTGATTGGGATTGGGTAAAAACTGTGATATAATGGTTTAGGTTTGGGGACATTGCATGGCAAAGTTCTTAAGACAAATTGTTCAAAGGGGGTTGTGGTTGAAAAATGTCATTTGGCACTTCTTAATGAACAGTTAATATATTGTTTAGGTAGTTGCTGTAATGAAGAATGAAACTATTTGCAATTTTTATCTCTTTCGGGAAGACATTCCAGGTTTTGTAAAGTTATGTTGATGAAGCCAATGGAATATAAACTCTTGTAAATATAGACAGCAGCTGTGGGTATGTTTCCATTCCATTACTTTTACATAACGTCATTTTTGTGTGGGAAGTGGCATATGTAAGGGTAAGACAGGAAGAGGACCCAAAACAGAAAGCAGTGTTTTGTAAATAAGTTAAGATATACTTTTGCACTACTACGTATCCCGTCCATTGGGCTTCTTTTAAGGAAATACCTTGAGGGGGATACCTGAATTGTACCTCTCTCTCTCTCTCTCTCTCTCTTTCTCTCTCTCTCTCTCTCCTTCCCTCCCTCCTTCCTTTCCTCCCTCTACCTCCCTCTGTCCTTCCTCCCTCCCTCCCTCCACCCTTCCCTCTTTCCTTAAAAAGCAGCTTGAATAGGAATTGTGGTTCTTCAAAAAAATGTTAAGGGATTGAACAGTAATAATTCTGGTTATTTTATTTAGTTTATGTTTTTTGATCTTTCTCACCAAGGACACTATCATTATTAAAATTTACTTACTTTTTTTCTCTTAACCCCAGTTTTTAGGGTGTGCATTCAAGAAGTGCTCCAAGAATGGGAGATAGTGATTTCTAGATTTAGACTTTCTGTGAGCACCTAACCAGCTAACACTCAAGTTCATGCCATTAGATGACAGGACAGCTGTGGTGGTGAGAATCTGGTGGGTGATGATTTTTGAACCTGATCTGCTCTTCTCTACTTCAAAGGGCTGACTTTAATCCTATGGAAGAAAACTTTGTTTTCTTCCACCATTCCTGTGGAAAACAACCACTGGCCAACTTGATATAGGGCCATAATTGGACTTGGATGGAAGCAAGTTGTGAAGTAGCTCTGGTGATGCACAGAAAGTAGCAAAAGTATGAAACACTGTAGAGACCACAAGAATTGCCTGACACCTGATTCCAGGAGCTCTCTCTGGACTGTTAAGCAAGGAGTTAGATATGGGACTGCTAGTAGCTCCTCTATTTGTGAGAGAGCTGCAATTTACCACATTGACCAGAGCTTCCTTTCTTTCAAGCAGGAAAAACTCTGAAGAAATTTAAATTTCCACAGGACAAAGGGCAAGTGGGGGATGGGTTAAATTCTACAGATTCGAGGCAACTGCCATTTTCCAGAAGACCATAAAATGTTGGCATCTAAGCTCAGAGTGCTTGATGGTTGAGGTCAAATTATTTATTACTTACCATGTGAAATGCAGCTCTCACACTTGCCCCATAAGATGAGAGCACAGTAGGAGATGGGGTCCATTTGCTAGCCCAGCAATGCATGACTTTCAGCTAATGCTGCAGCCCAGACACAGTTTCCGCAGGATGCAAGGAGAACAAGCGGCCACAGACCTCTGCTGACACTTTTGCCTGTGAGTTCCTGTCTGGATCAAGTGACAGCTATCATGTGAAAATAGACACTGCTTTATGAATTTTAATGTGAAACTTTGCAAAGAGAGCTTACCTTTCATCAGTTTTAGGCAGATGAGCGGACAGGTAGTCAAGGTCTCCTGGCTCCATGGGAATCAGACAGCCAGTTGTGTATGCTGGCCGGCAGTCAAGGTCTCCCGCCTTCTTTTGACGCTGGAGAGTAGGTCTGCGGGGCCTGTCAGATGATTTCTCCCATGAAACACTCTTTGTTTTTCTGTACCCATATAATCTTGCTTCTTCGCTGCCTGTGTGCTGAGTGCTACCCCTCCAACTGACTGCCAGAGACTCTCCGTGGTCTGTAATTCTCAATAAACCTATCTCTCATTCAGCCACCTGGCGTGTTCTTTGGGCTTTTGGCTTCTCAGGCACAAATCTTGGAACAATTCGGACTTGGTCCAAACAACTGGTGAGCCTGCCAGGAGCCACGAAACACCTATGGCTGTGTCGACATGGGGAAAGAGAAGGAAAATTCAGCTGGAAAATCCTGGGATGGCCCAGCACCTCTGTTTGTGTGGGTGTGGCATCCATAGTCGATAAGTGGGGGCTGCTGTGTGAGTACGGGGATGCCCTGAAAACTCAGGTCAGGCTGGAGAATTATTGAACACCATAGCCAAGCACCTGGGCTTAGAAAAATAGAAAACTGACTGCGCAGTGGTGGCATCCATGGCTCAGTTTCACCAGGTGCTCACCCACCCCAACTGGGATTCCCAAGGCCTGGTATCTTAGACACCTCTTCGGATAATAAAGAGGACATGAGGGAGGATGTAATAGAAAGGGATGTAACGGATGTGCAAGTTTGTTCAATTCTGCAGCAAAAATGAAAAACAGAATAGGACCAGCAGCAGGGAGCCGATTCTGCTAATTTAATGGTACCTGTGAAAAAGCTACAAGGTGTGATCAAACAATACAGTGAATGTTTAAATTAAAACAATTTAATACAGTAAAAGACTGTCGTGCGGGGTGTCCGGCGGGGTCTCTGGTCCCGCTCCCCACACAAGAACGCAGGACATGGTGAGGCCAAAAAGGAACACCCACGGAGCCATAGATAGGGGAGTCATATCTCTATACTCTCACTGGCGGCTGGGTTGGAGACACAGGAACCAGGAGCAACACAATTCTCAACCCTCACTGTGCCGCTTGCAGACTCAGCCACCATCTTCTTGCTAGCTCCCCCTTTTTCTGCTAGCCGAGCCACGGCAGTTATATTCATGGCTAATGGCTCACTAGTTACAGCTGACGGCCAACTAGCCACAGCTGATGGCCATTTGATCAGTCGATGGCCATTTACTACCTGAGCCAGCACCTTTCTATGTGAGGCCGAGAGCCTGGAAACTGCTTTTTGGGGCTCTGTCCCCACACTCCACCCCTACAGGCTCTCGCCTCACAATCTACGCGACAAGTGTCTTCCGCGAGGGGCCCTGTGCAAGGAGCCTGGAGGTGAATGCTATTTCCTGGACACAGCCAAGCTCTCTGGTCACAGCCAGGGTTTCTCAGGGCACTACCAGTACTTCTGGGCACAGTCAGACTTCCTGGACTTCTTAGGGTACCACTAGTCTCCCCGGGCACAGCCAGGGCTTCTCAGGGCACCACCAGTATTTCTGGGCACAGCCAGACTTCCTGGACTTCTTAGGGTACCACTAGTCTCCCCGGGCACAGCCAGGGCTTCTCAGGGCACCACCAGTACTTCTGGGCACAGCCAGACTTCCTGGACTTCTTAGGGTACCACTAGTCTCCCCGGGCACAGCCAGGGTTTCTCAGGGCACCACCAGTACTTCTGGGCACAGCCAGACTTCCTGGACTTCTTAGGGTACCACTAGTCTCCCCGGGCACACGAGGGCCTCTCAGGGCACTGCCACTCTCTCTGGACACAGCCAGACTTCCTGGACACAGCCAGGGCTCCCAGCGCACTGCCACTCTCTTTGGGCTCAGACCGACTTCCTGGACACAGCCAGGGCTCTCAGGGCACTGCCACTCTCTCTGGACACAGCCAGACTTCCTGGACACAGCCAGGGCTCCCAGCGCACTGCCACTCTCTTTGGGCTCAGACCGACTTCCTGGACACAGCCAGGGCTTCTCAGGGCACTGCCACTCTCTCTGGGCCTCTTGGTACCGTGCTGGAACAACAGCGGCTCACAGTCAAGGTGCTTACATATTCTCGATGGCGGCCGGTCAAGACACAAAAGCAAATATCCGCCAGTTCCATTACATGGTGGTATGTTCCCAAACAGTCAAGTAGTCCATTAAATTAGGGATGGAAGGCAATTCCCCATAGTCCATAGTCATTCTCCAGGGCTGTCCTGGGGGTGAGGGATGACCTTGACCTCATCCTCATCTCCCATGGAGGACTCAGCAAGTGTTTCCTCCTGGGACTACAAGTCCTGCATCAGGGCTGCCTAAGCAAGCACTTCCCAGCCCACAGGGCCGCAACGACCTTCGCTTTCTCTGGCCTCTGCTGGTTGGGGAACCGTAGATATCTTCCCACCCCTCCACGGGGTTCCAGCTCTCAGGCAGCTGCTCCTCCTGGTCTTCCTGCAACTGAGTGTTCATAGGCACAAACTGCTCCACCGCCCTTTGGAGAGCTTTGGCCGACACTGTACCCTGCTCGCTGCGCCATTTGTCCTGCGGGGCATCCTGCCGACTACGCCAAGTGTCATGCAGGGTGTCAGGCAGGGTCTCTGGTCCCACTCCCCACATCAGAACGCAGGATATGGTGAGGCCAAAAAGGAACACCCACGGAGCCATATGTAGGGGAGTCATACCACTATACTCTCACTGGCGACTGGGTTGGAGACACAGGAACCAGGAGCAACACAATTCTCAACCCTCACTGTGCCGCTTGCAGACTCAGCCACCATCTTCTTGCTAGCTCCCCCTTTTTTTCTTTCTGCTAGCGTAGCCACAGCAGTTATATTCATGGCTAATGGCTCACTAGTTACAGCTGACGGCCAACTAGCCACAGCTGATGGCCATTTGATCAGTCGATGGCCATTTACTACCTGAGCCAGCACCTTTCTATGTGAGGCCGAGAGCCTGGAAACTGCTTTTTGGGGCTCTGTCCCCACAAAGACACATTGCCATTAATCCCCCTCAAAATACTCGCCTTTGCTTTGAACATATTTATCCCACCGTTCTTGCCAATTTCTGAAGCAGTTCTGGAAGTCTTCTTCCATGAGGGTCTTTAGTTGCACTGTTGTGACTGCCTCGATGTCCTGAATCTTTTTGACTTTGGGGAAGAGCCGGGTGTCGCACAGTGCCAGATCTGGTGAATAAGGTAGATGAGGACACACCATAATGTTTTTATTTGATAGAAATTGCCGTATACCAGAGGTGTTGTGTGACACAGTGTTGTTATGATGGAGGATGATTTACAGCACACTTTAAAACTCACCTTCTCTCAACCATAGCTCACACCTGACTGACTGCACCGAATAAGTTGAAACTTGTCACACACTGTTACTAAGGTTCGACATGCTGCTTCCAATATTGAAGATAACTGCCTTTCTGTTGGATGGTACTAGGCAGCAGCATTCACCATATGTTTTGATAACAATGGAAAGGCTCCATGTCACACATCGCTTCTGGGACAGCAATTTCTGTCAAATAAAAACATTACTGGTGTGTTCTCATCCACCTCATTCACCAGATATGGTACCATGCGACTTCTGGCTCTTCCCTAAAGTCAAATTGACCATGAAGGTAAACATTTTGAATCGATTTAGGACATCGAGGCAGCCACAACAGTGCAACTAAAGACTCACGAAAGAGGACATTCTGAACCACTTCAGAAACTGACAAGAACGATGAGATAAGTGTGTTCGAAGTAAGAGGGAGTATTTTGAGGGGGATTAATGGCAATTTGTCTTTTACTGTAATAAATTTTTAAAATTTAAATGTTCACTGTATTTTTTGATCATACATTATATGTACCTCTATGAAAAAGTATACTGTTGCAGAATTGGTCAATTGCTTTAGGCAGAAAAGCAGAAAAAGTCTGTCTAAATAGCTGCTCTGGTAATGGTATAATGGGGGGAAAGAAATCATTCTGAACAGGACTGAGATGAGTAGGCTTGCATCAGTAACAAACCACCCTTTACTGAGGCAGCGGCTTTATGCAGCCATTGATGAGGAGGAAACAGTTTCACTCCTCACATGGTTAATTGTTGCATGCAAGGCAGCCTGGCCCAGAGAGGGGGACATACTCATGCAACCCATAAGATGGCAGATGATAAAAGAATTACAGGAGATTCTTTGAAGTCTGAGAATGAGACATGCTGTTTATTCTCAGAACATCGTGGGGCCAGATAATGAAATTTTTACAGCTGGGATCAAAGATGTCATTTTACAGTAGGTTCCTAACCAACATTATGGTACTTTAGTTTCCATCTTGAGTCCCTCATAGGATAAGCAATCCTTTGAGCTGCACAAACAGCAGTGGATGTAGGGAAAACTAAAAAAGTTCACTGCCAAGGGGTGAGGGAGACCCAACAGAAAGAGAAATGGGGATATGTTCATGTCACCTGTAACCAGATTACACTTGGAGGATGATTGTAGATTACCAGAAATTAAATAAAATAACTCCACCCCATATGCAGCTGTACCTAATATTGCTTCTCTCCTAGATGACATTAGACAAGATCTGGGAACATACCATTTTGTCATTGATCTAGCTAATGTTTTTTTTTGTTGTTGTTGTTTGTTTGGTTGGGTTTTTTTTTTTTTTTTTTTTTGTATAGCTATTGATCCAGCTAGTCAAGAACAATTTGCCTTCACATGGGAAATGCAACAATGGAAGTTTACTGTCCTCCCCCAAGGTTACCTGTACAGTCCCACGATCTGCAATGGACAGCGTTGTGGCAAGGGATCTGCTGCTATGGCAAAGGCCTGTCTCAGTACACCTGTTTCACTACATAGATGATATAATGTTAACCTGTTAGTCTCTTTCAGATCTAGAGCAAGCAGTTAGAATGCTGATTCCCCACCTGGGACAAGAAGATGGATGGTGAGCCATACCAAAGTACAAGGGCTTGGGTTGTCTCTCAAATTCCTGGGTTTTATGCCAGAAACAGTTATTGACAAAATACAGGTTTTTCCCCTCCACACGTCTGTTCTCCAGTTACAGTCTTTGTTGGGCCTCTGGGGTTATTGGTGACTCTTCATCCCCCACTTGGCCCAACTCCTTAGGCCATTATGTAGACTGGTTAAGAAGGGGGTGTGTTGGGGTTGGGAAACCCAACACACTGAGACAGTCATCGCAGCAAAACAAGCAGTCAAACAGGTACCAGGCATTAGCCGTAATTCAACCTTACGTGCCCTGTGAACTAGATGTGGCTAGTGCCATGGAAGGTTTTGGCTGGGGCCTGTAGCAATGATAAAATGGATGGCATGTGCCTCTTGGCTTCTGGTCACAATTATGGAAAAGAGCCAAACAGTGGTACAACACCATCGAAAAACAGCTCTGTGCAGTATACCATACCCTTAATCATGTGAACCACTCACCAACACGGTCCCTGTCACCATAAAAACTTCCTTCCAGATTGCTGGATGAACTCAGGATATGCTGCAGAAACCACATTCAGGTACTGAACAGACACTGACTCTGACTAAATGGCATGCTTATTTACAGCAGCACAACACATTTGCAGCCCCCTCAGTGAGGAAATACATGCTGTCCTGGGCCCCATGACCTATGTCACTATGGGCCTTTCTATTGACACCCCCGATGTGGACGTGCAACCATCCCCCATGAAGGAAGGATGGGGAATAATCAACCAGATGCTCGGTACACAGATGGCTCTGCAGTAGCGCATCAGCCCAAATGGAATGCCATTGCTGTGCAGCCTCTCACCAGTACCTTATGGTGGGTTACTGGAATGGGACAAAGAGCCAATGGGCAGAACTACGGGCAGCATGGATGGCGATTTTCTTAAAAGCAACCAATGTCACCCTGTGTACTGACAGCTGGGTGATCTTCAAAAGCCTCACTCTGTTGGCTCCCCATCTGGGCTACAAATGACTACATGGTCACAAAGCAACCACTGTGAGACAAGGACTTATGGCAAGACATATGGAAAGTGATACAACTGAAAACTGTCACAGTTTACCATGTTCTAGCTCATACAGGGTTAAATACCCCCCATAAAAATCATGAGGCAGACTGCCTCACCCGGCTGCACCATGCCCTCAGGACCATCAATGACTCCCCTCAAAGAAAAAGGCCAAGTGCATATTCTTTGCTGCCAGCTGGGCCCTACCAGGCTCCCCAAATTCAAGTGACT
The DNA here is from genome assembly GCF_004115265.2 of Rhinolophus ferrumequinum. Lineage (NCBI taxonomy): Eukaryota > Metazoa > Chordata > Mammalia > Chiroptera > Rhinolophidae > Rhinolophus > Rhinolophus ferrumequinum. The sequence goes on from NC_046284.1 coordinate 83,212,557, forward strand.
GGACCACACAATCTCATGCCCCAGCAGAGCACAGAAAACAACCTCTTCATGCTGCTGCCACAAGACCTATCCATGGAGAAACACATGATCTCTTGGCCATGGTGCTAGCAAACCAGGCCTCAGTTGTGGGATTCTTAGCCCCATGGGGTATTGGTATAAAACAGAGACTAGTAATATCCCTATCCTTTGTCTTTAAAACCCCTCCCCATGTCACTATTCAAAACCTCAAGTCTACGATAAAATAGGGTTCCCTATGCATTACCCCTTTTCTAATTAGTTAGCCTCCCTTGCCCCCTCTTGGTGTTGTACATCTTTGGGTATTGTTGCTTTCTTCCTGGACATGTTACTGCTTTTCCTTTGCCTATACTTCCTGTTGCAGTGTTTGGTTACAATGTACATCTTTAACACACAAGAATCCAAGAGTTATGATGGCCAGTGGGTGGAATGTAGGGACCTGGCCCACAGGAAGATAAGCTAGCAGGCAGTTAAGGTCTCCCGGCTTCTTGGGATGCTGGGTATATGACAGCAGGCCTGCAGAGCTTGCCAGATGGTTTCTGCCACAAAATGTTTTCTGTTTGCTGTATCTATATAACCTTGCTTCTCCTCTGCCTGGGTGCTGAGTGCTACCCCTTCGGCCAGCTACCACCAGAGACTCTCACTGGTCTGTACCCTCAATAAGCCTATATCCTGCACTCAGTTATCTGGTGTGTTCTTTGGGTTTGCGGCTTCTCAGGCACAAATCTTGGAACAACTCAGACTCAGTCTGAACATCAGTAACTATGTATTTTGTGGTAGAAAGCTAAAGTTTGGCATCACACTGAAGCCTGCTCTTTGAAATGGAGAACAGACCAGGTTCAGGAATCATCACAGACCAGTTTCTCATCACCACAGCTGTCCAGCCATGTGAAGGCGAGGACTGGAGGGGCAGCTTTTTCCCAGACAGACCTCATTGTTCCTTTGTTGACCCTTCCCCCTCTCAGGTGGCCCCATGCAGGGCACAGGCTGTGGCTGAACTTGGCCTGTGGCGGAGCTCCTCCCAGGAGGCTCCAGAAGATGGCAAGGCCCATGGCCAGCTTTGGACCTAGCTTGAGCGCCACCTGGCTGCCTCTGTGGGTGACACACCCAAAGAGCAGACTGGACAGGCACCAGAACCCTGTTAATGTGAATCTTTCTCCACAGGGTCAACCTCTGCACAACAGCTCTTCCACTGTAGTCACGGCCAGTCCTCATAACCAATCAGACTGAGTGTCAATCCCTTCCTTAATGTGCAAACAGCAACCAAAGCACAACTACAACAGGAGGGCACACAACTCACACAAAGGACACACCTGGAGCACCTGGCTCAGGTGACCAGGGAGACTGCACCACTGGGTTTCACAGGACACCTACTATACAAGGCCACTCTACTAAGACGGAGAGGCATAGCAGCTCTACTAATACACAGAAACAAACGCAAGGAGACAGTCAAAATGCAGAGACAAAGAAACATGACCCAAATGAAAGAACAGAACAATGCTCCAGAAAAAGAACTAAACAAAATGTGTATAGTGCTGCAATAAACAGAGGGGTACATAAATTTTTTTGAATTAGAGTTTTGGATTTCTCTGGATAGATACCTAGGAGTGGAATTGCTGGATCATAAGGTAGTTCCATTTTCAGGTTTTTGAGATACCTCCATACTGTTTTTCATAGTGGCTGCACCAATCTGCAATCCCACCAACAGTGCACAAGCGTTCCCTTTTCTCCACATCCGCGCCAGCACTTGTTGTTTGTTGATTTATTGATGATAGCCATTTTGACTGGGGTGAGGTGGTATCTCATGTGGTTTTTATTTGCATTTCTCTAATGATTAGTGAGATTGAGCATTTATTCATATGTCTATTTGCTGTCTGTATGTCTTTTTTAGAAACATGTCTCTCCGTGTCCTCTGCCCATTTTTTAATTGGGTTGTTTGTTTTTTTGGAGTTGAGTTGAGTGAGTTTGTTATAAATTTTGGATGTTAACCCCTTATTGGATATATCACTAGCAAATATCTTCTCCCATTCAGTAGGATTCTTTTTTGTTTTATTGATGGTTTCCTTTGCTGTGAAACAACTTTTTAGGTTGATTGTCGGAGCCTGCCGACGAGACAAACGGTCCTGAAGTGGGGAGCGAGGATTGAGAAAAAAGAAGACAAGAGACAAAGATGGGATCAGGAGGGCTAGCAGTTCTCATTAGATTGCTGCACCTGCTTTATTTTACAGCTCTCTTTTATGTGTACAAAGACAGGAAGGTTACATCAAAAGACTGAGATAGTAAACATAAAGTAATCTTGTTGTGTTTAAGGTTAGGCCTTGACTGTCCTCCAACTTTTAGATAAATCCCTGTTCCCAGGACAGATGGTTTCTACTTGTTTCTTAAGTTTAGATAAGTTCCCCTTGGGAATTCTCTATTTGTGCCTCCTGATTAACCATGTCCCTGCTTAGGCTTTTTCTATTTATTTTAACTCTTTATGTATCAGCACTGCATTAGCTCCCATCAATTCCTCCTTTTTTATTTTTTGAGATCGTGCCTGGCTTAGGCAGTTGGTACAGACATGTCCATTTACCCGTCATAGGAGACCATTCCTCTAGCGAACGGTTCCTGTCTTAGGTTATGTACATTCTTACCAAATCCTTACCTGTCTTTGGCTACCGATCTCCTTAGGGGTTAGACAGGGGTGTTTGTCTTTTGTTTGGCAGCCATACTGAGTTTTATCTTATGGATTTCAACATAAATATCTGTGACTGTCCTTGTCACAGTCTTGAAGATACAGGGGAGGAGGCAAATTATCAAGAGGATCACCACAAGGGGAACCAAAAAAGGGGCCATGATTCTAAGCATAGAAGAGTATGAGGGAAATACATTATGAAAGCTAGAAACAAGTTTGTTAAGCATATCAGCTACATCGGTATTTAACGGGGAAGCTTTTTGTAGAGTCAGGACCTCTTTATGAAATTGAACAAGGTCAAGAGTAACATTTTCATGATGCCAAATGTCTAACAAATGTTTCTTAATTTTTTCCCAAGGTGTTTTAGACTGATTATATTGTTTTGCTGTCACACAGATCCAGGTGTAATCTGCATGACAAGACAATCTTGTCTTTACTTTTAGGGCTTGTACTTCATCACCCATCCAAAACACCATTTCATATAAGGCATCAATCTTGGCATTTAGTTTTTGGTCTATGAGGTCTTGTGTGTCTAAAGCAATGGATACGTTTTTAGATAGTTCATTAACATAAGTAGCAGTTAGAACAGACTGTGATAGAGAAACAGCTGCTGTTACAGAGGAAGCTATGAGCATGATTAGTGCAGTTACACCAGCTATAATAAGTCCTAGTGCTCGAACAGGTCGCGAGAGAGCCGTCTCTAGCTTAACCAACACTTGATATCCCCTATCTGAATACCACTCCCCTGTTACATTAACAGGTAACATTACAAAGGAAGGTTGGTGTAATACCATAACGCTTTGGTTTTTGGGGAGCCAAGTGACACAACTACTGATTTTACAATTGTTACAAGTGACATTGAACTGAGAATCTTTTACAACATTAATAATAATACTGCCAATCAATAATACATGTGGGGGCTTAACACAAGCAGTAGTATTTTGTTGTCTAAAGGTAAGTTTACCGCTACTATCTGCGAACGCTGCGGGTTGTAATGTCCCCGCTATTTTCCAAATATGATGTTGAGGATAAGAGGCAGTCCACCATAGCCCTGCTACTACTCCCAATTGTCCAGGAAATTGTTTTGTTGCATTTCCTCCGGACCACTCAATAAAAGATCTATTAAAACCTGGGACGGGATATCTCCAGGCTTTGATGTAGCAGTCTCTCCACAAAACGGCTTTGTTGCTTGTATGAGTCTCTCCTTCACATGGGTCAATTGTAGGTGGAGGAGTTTCGAAGGAATTAACATTCATCCCATCACAAGGAGCCCATAATATGACCTTTTGGTACGTGCCTTCAATGAGTCTAGACCATGTAGGAATGCATCCCGTAGTGTTATTTTTTGTACTCCTGATAAAACATATGGGCAGTCCCTTACCCATGCCGGAATAGTTGTAAGGCACAGAAGTTAAATCTGGGGTGTAGTAGGGGCGAGTAAACAAGGCAGTATCATTGGTCCCGACGAGCATCTCAGGTCCTTCCCACACCGTGGGATGCAGGAGTGGAGGATCAGGGATGTAGGCCCAATATGTGGTTCAATCAGCTGAGCTCAGGATCGTTAAAGCTCTGAGCAGGGTCTGCAGCAAAACGCACCAGCCTCTCCGGTAGCCATCGCGCTCCTCCATCACTCTGTGAATAAACACAAACATGCCCTCGTCCCCAAATTAGGACTGGGTCTGGCCCGTGCCACTGATTATCGAGTGGATCTCTCCACCTTACTTGAGCATAATCTTGCTGTGTGCTGGGATGCCAGAAACGATCGGCAGCAGATCTGCTACGCGCATCCACATTTAAAAAATTTAAAATAAAGAGGGTATGATTGAGAACTGTATGTGGAGAAATGGGGTACACCTCCCCCTTTTTTATTTTTAGTATTTGAGTTTTTAAAGTGCCATGGGCCCGTTCTATAATCCCTTGGCCTTGTGGGTTGTAGGGAATGCCTGTCTTATGAAGGATAGAAAACTGAGTACAAAACTGTTGAAATCCTTTACTTGTATATCCTGTACCGATGTCAGTTTTAATTATTTCAGGCATGCCCATTGCAGAAAAGCAATGTAAACAATGACTAATGACATTTTTTGTGGCCTCTCCTGTTTGAGCTGTGGCCCTGAGAATGAACCCTGAGAATGTATCTATTGATACATGGACAAATTTTAATCTACCAAATTCAGGGATGTGGGTCACATCCATTTGCCATAACTGGTTGGGCTTAATACCTCTAGGATTAACACCTAGATGTGGCACTGTGTGATGTTTAGGACAGACCGAGCATTGTTTTACAATTTGTCTAGCCGCTTCTTTTGTAAGTTGGAACTGTTTTTGTAAACTTTTACTGTTTTGATGATGTAATTTATGAGATTGAGTGGCTAATTCTGTATTAGTCAGGGCCACCAACTTAGTGAGTTGATCTGCAGTTGCACTTCCTTGTGCAAGAGGGCCAGGTAGTCCTGAATGGGCTCGGATATGCCCAACAAAACAAGGATATGTACGTTGTCTAATAAAAGCCTGGATCTGAATGAACAGTTTTTGAATTTCATTATTTTGAGTTTTAATGGATGTTACAGTTTCAAGCTTATCAATTGATTGAGCAACATAATGGCTGTCTGTATAGAGATTAAAAGGAACTGAACTTAGTGTTTGAAACACCACACTGACAGCCTGTAATTCAATTACTTGAGCTGAGGCAGGGGGCAATGAAATCACATGTGACACATCATCAATAATATAGGTAGCATTACCATTAGAGGAACCATCAGTAAAAGCAAGAACAGCGTTTTTAATAGGTTGTGATTGAACAATTTTTGGAAAAATAAAAGCATGTGTCATGGCAAAAGGTAGCAACCTGTGGGTTGGGTAATGTATACTAATTTGTCCTGAATAATTAGCAAAAGCAATACCCCAAGTGTTAGAGTGTTGAAACAGCCAATTTATTTGATGTATAGTAAAGGAAACCATATCCACACCCAAAACAGTTGCCCTGTCCTTTTATTTTCTTTTGTTGTTGTTGTTGGAATAACATTTCTTTTACTGTCTTACCTTGGAGGGCTGCGGCCATAGCTAGTCCCTGAGTATATGAGGGACCAATGTCTGAACATAAGCGAACATAATCAGACAGACCTCCTTTATTCCTGTAAGGGCGAATAGCAGCCTGGCATGCAGAATTTGCATTTTCAAAGGCTAACTGTTTCACCAAGAGTATTCCTGTGTCAGAATCCCCTAATATTCTACCAGCTGCCTGCAATAATCGAGAAAGGAAATCTTGAAAAGGTTCATCAGGGCCCTGTACTATTTTAGTTAACTCCTCCACCCTTTTCCCAGGCATGGGAATTTTTCTCCATGCCTTTATTGCTGCAGCATTAATCTGGGCATAGGCAGCGGGATTAAAATTTAATTGGTTATTTAGATCTCGGTATGTCCCTTCCCCTGCCAACATGTCAAACGTAATAGGAATGCCTTGTTGATGATTAATTTCAGCAGTATTTTGGCAAAATGTTGCAAAATCAGAGTTCTATAATAGGTACTCTCCTCCTGTCAGACAGGCTCTGGCAAGTTGTTTCCAATCATTGGGCGGCAAAGCATCCATTGCTAAGGAATCAAGCAATGCCTGAGTGAAAGGAGCATTAGGCCCATATTGAGCACAAGCAGTTTTTAGTTCCTTTAAGCTTTTAAAGGCAAAAGGCACATGAACCCGCACCGGGTTTCCTTGGGCATCTTGTTGTTCTATCACCGGACAAGTCAGACCATTTCTGAAACATCTTCTCCTGTTTTACTGGCTGTTATTAAAATCCTTTGTAGAGGGGACTTAGGACCCACCACACCAGGCACTTTTCTTATGGTCACAGGAGCTACAACAGGGGCCTCGGATGGCGGATCCAGCCCCGCAACGACACTTGGAGGAGAACTTAATTGTAATCTAGGTTTCCACTCTGACTGTGATTCAAATAAAGGACCAGTTTGTTGTGCCTGAACTAATTGCATTTGAACAGAAAGGGAAGTGAGGGCAGCTTGTAATCTTTGCACCTCCACTTCCAAAGGAGACTGGTTTTCTTTTTCTTTTAACTGTTCAATGGGGATTGTTTCATGGACCGCCCCAACGAATCCTTTAGGATCATGATAGTGAGCAGCTGTGTCCTCTAAATCTTCCTCATCTCGGGGAGTCAATTGATCATCCTCCTCAAGTAACTGAGGGTATAAAGAAACAGGGGGAGCAGACGAAGTAAGTTTGGCATCAGGATGAGCGTCCGAGCCTGAGGGGTTGCCTGCAGAATGTCTTATTCCTTCATGTCTGGGGTCCATTACATCCCTAATTAAATTCCATAAGGAGAAGGTGTCCACTGGTAGCTTAGAGGGCCCATGAACGTCATAATATCCCTGTAAACGATCCCTCACCTTTTCCCAAGTTTCTATATCTAAAGTCCCTTCCTCAGGAAACCAAGGACATACTTTTTCTACAAATTCTAGAAATCGAAGCAACTGTGCTTCACTGGTTTTTACTCCTCTAGCTTTTAGCATGCTCTTTAACATATGGGTAAACAGCCTTTTACTGTTTCCCTGTCCCATAATTTATTACTCCCGACTATGGTATCTCACCGCACCCCTTACCTTTTTCGACGCGTGTCTCAATTCCATGCGGTGTCCTTCACTTTATCACCAGTATTCAGGTCCCTGTTCGGGCGCCACTTGTCGGAGCCTGCCGACGAGACGAACGGTCCTGAAGTGGGGAGCGAGGATTGAGAAAAAAGAAGACAAGAGACAAAGATGGGATCAGGAGGGCAAGCAGTTCTCATCAGACTGCAGCACCTGCTTTATTTTACAGCTCTCTTTTATGTGTACAAAGACAGGAAGGTTACATCAAAAGACTGAGATAGTAAACATAAAGTAATCTTGTTGTGTTTAAGGTTAGGCCTTGACTGTCCTCCAACCTTTAGATAAATCCCTGTTCCCAGGACAGATGGTTTCTACTTGTTTCTTAAGCTTAGATAAGTTCCCCTTGGGAATTCTCTATATGTGCCTCTTGATTAGCCAAGTCCCTGCTTAGGCTTTTTCTATTTATTTTAACTCTTTATGTATCAGCACTGCATTAGCTCCCCTCATTTGATGTAATCCCACATGTTTATTTTTTCTCTTACTTTCCTTGCCCGAGGGGATATATCAGTATAACTCTTACTCCAGGTAATGTTTGTAAAGTTTCTTACTATATTTTCTTCTAGGAGTTTTATGGCTTCAGATCTTACATTTAAGTCTTTAATCCACTTTGAATTTATTCTTGTATATGGTGTAAAGATGTGGTCCAGAGGGGATAAGAAAGCACAGGCAGTAGCTACAAGATTGCCATGGAGATATGAAAGTCAATTTGGGGAATGCAATCAATAATGTCATAAAGATTTTGTAGGGTATCCGATGGACACTTGTCTCATTAGAGAGATCACCTTAGGGATAATGTAGATGCCTGATCACTGCACTGTACACCTGAATCTGAACAATAATGAATGTCAACTACAATTTTATATATATATACACACATATATATACATATACATACATATATATATATATATATATATATATATATATATATATATTTACAAGAAGCGGAATACAGCATTAGGAATAGAGACAGTGGAAATGTAATGGCTGTGTGTGATGTCACAGGGATAGTGGATGGGGGAGAGAGGTTGTCACTGTGTGAGGGATATAAATGATAAATGTCTAACTATTACATTGTTTTTGTGCACCTGAAACTAATAAAAAAAGTTAAAAAAAACATTCAGTATGGTGCCCAACTAAAAAAAAAAAAAGGAAAAAAATAACTAAACCATATGGAAACAGCCATCTACCAGACACAGATTTCAAAACACTGGCTATAAGGATGCTCAATGAACTTAGGGGAAGAGTACATGAACTTAGTGAAAACTTTAAGAAAGTGATAGGAAACATAAAAGTGGAGAGAGAAAATATAAAAAAGAACCAATAAGAAATGACAAATACAACGACTATAATATAGAATACATTAGAGGGAATCAACAGTAGATTAGATGAAGAAGAGGATCGAATCAACTATTTAGAAGTTAAGGTAGCAGAAAACACCCTATCAAAACAGCAAAAAGAATAAAGAATCCAAAAACATAAGGACAGTTAAAGGGGTCTCTGTGACAACAAGATTACCAACATTTGTATCATAAGGGTACCAGAAGGAGAAGAGAGAGAGAGCAAGGAATTGAAAACTTATTTGAAGAAACAATAATGGAAAACTTCCCTAACCTGGTGAAGGAAATATATATACAAGCCTAGGAAGCTCAGAGAGTCCCAAACAAGATCAAGCCAAAGAGGCCCACAGCAAGACACATTGTCTTTAAAATTCCAACAGTTAAAGAAAAAGAGAGAATCTCAAAAGCAGCAAGAGAAAGCAGTTTGTTAACTACAAGAGAGCTCCCATAATACTGTCAGCTGATTTCTCAGCACGAAATTTGCAGGCCACAAATAATTGGCACAAAATATTCAAGTGATGAAAAGTCCTACCACCAAGATTACTCTACCCAGTGAAGCTATTGTTTAGAATGAAAGGACAGATAAAGAGCTTCCCTGGCCAGTAAAAGCTAAAGGAGTTCATCAACACTAAACCACTACTCATGAAATGTTAGAGGGTCTTCTAGAATAATAAGAAGAAGATGAAGCAGGAGGAGGAGGTGGAAGAGGAGGAGGAGGAGGAGGAGGAGGAGGAGGAGGAGGAGGAGGAGGAGAAGAAGACGACTACTTCATAAATATGACAGTGAAAGGAGAGCCTCTTGAAATTTCCCCTGGAATTTACAACAAATTGAACAACTATAACTCCAGAAAGGACTCACTACGCAGCAGACAGGTAAGGCTAAGAGGCACACAGCTGAAATCATCTAAAGGTGAGCAAATTGGGCGAGCAGGGGAGGAGGGAAGCGGGAAGTGTGGAGACATGGGCAGCGCAGGTGTAGGACACAGACAAGAGCTCAGAGTTCCTAGCTCGCTGCATTCTGGAACTACTGCAGCCAAGGGAGAGGGAAGAATTCAGACTGCTAGCGCTCCTCTTTTGGTCCACAGTCCCACCTGAGGGGTCAGCATATAACAAGGCAGAACCTAACACTCACGGCAGAGACCTCGGAGCAAAGACTGAGGGAAGAAGAGTGAAAACAAAAGATTAAGCCTACACTGCCTAGCAGAGAACGAAAGGCATAGGCTCAGGGCCTAGCCCTTCCCTCCCTACCTTCCCAGAGCTCGCCCCACCCCCACCACCCCAATGCTAGAAGCACAATGGTAGCAGTGTCAGATCAAAAACCAGAATATTTGCAGTTCTGAGAACTGTGGACCACAGACACGGACTTGCAACCCAAATAGTTCTGGAGAAGGGGAGAGAGCCTTCAGTGCAGGACTGGCTGTGGTGGTGGTGGTGGTCACCTACATTGCTCTGGGCCACCTCTCACAACCCACCCCGCCCCGATCCCCACCTATCTGAGCAGATCCCTGCAGGTGTAAACAGAGCCACTGTGCACACAGGTTCTAAAGCTGGTGCAGGAAGAACTTTGGAACTTCAGAAGCTCTCCACGTGCCCCCACGGAGGCAGCGCCCTATGACCCAGGCGAACTGTTTACAGAGGAGAAACCCACCTTTCAGGGAATCCACCCATTGTATGAAAAGCCGTAACAGTGCAGAGAAAATATAACACTACAGTCTCAGAGAGCATAAAAGGCTGTAGTTGGAGAGAAAATAAAGCATTCTACCAACACCGACTGGAAAAAAAAAAGAAAGACTTCTTTCTATCAACCTGTTGCAGAACCCACTCCTCTAGATGCCTAGGAATGTAATAATAACTCATTGATTGCAATGAATAACCAAGGTAAGAAGACTGCTCGGAAAAAAATGAAAAGTCTCCAGAAACTGAACTTAGAGACATTGGAATATGTGACTTGAAGGACAGAGAATTCAAGATTGCAGTTCAAAAATACTCAACAAGATGCAGGAAAACACAGACAGGCAATATATGAACATAGAAACACAATCAAAGAACAAAATAAACATATTACCAAAGAGATTGAAATTTTTAAAAAGACCCAAATGGAATTTCTGGAGATTAAGAACACAGTAAAAGAAATGAAGAATGAAACAGCCAGTTTAGGTAGTAGAGTTGACCAGATTGAGGAAATAACCAGTGATATCAAAGATAGGAATCTGGAAATGACATAGATGGAAGAAGAGAGAGACTTGAGACTTAAAAGAAATGAAAGAACTCTACAAGAACTTTCTGACTCCATCAAAAAGAGCAATATAAGAATAATAGCATACCAGAAGGGGAAGAAAGAGAGAAGGGAACAGAGAGTATATTCAAACTAATAGTTGATGAGAACTTCCCAATCTTGTGAAAAGAACTGGATCCTCGAATACAACAAGCAAAGAGAACACCTAATTACCTCAGCCCAACAGGCCTTCTCCAAAGCACATTGTATTGAAGCTGTCAAAAATCAAAGACAAAGAAAGAATCCTTAAAGAAACCAGGGAAAAGAAGACGGTAATCAACAAAGGAAAGCCCATTAGATTATCATCAGATTTTTCAGCAGAAACTGTACAAGCCAGGAGGGAGTGGAACCAAATATTCAAACTATTGAAAAAGAGAAATTATTAGTCAAGAATAATACATCCAGCAAAGATATCCTTTAGATATGAAGGAGGAATAAACATATTTACAGACATACAGAAGCTGAAGGAATTTTCTAACACATGATCTACACTACAAGAAATACTGAAGAAGGTTATTCAACGAGCATAAATAGGGGTAATTTGTAACAAACAAAACATAAAAGGGGGGAGAGTAAAGGTCTGAACCGGAATATGGAAATGGAGAAAGCAAGCATGCTGAAGAAAATGGAATATTCTAAATATAAAACTTTCTTTTACATAAACTTAATGGTAAACACTCAAAAAAAAATGCAGAACTGAAATATATAACATAACAAAAGAAGAAACAGAGGGAAAAATCATAGAATATCACCACACAGAAATTATAGACAGCAACAAAAAGGCAAAGAAACAATGGAGACACATTCTTAACAGAAAATCGAAGATAGAATGATAGGAAATCCTCATATATCTATAATCACTCTAAATGTAAATGGATTGAACTCACCAATAAAAAGGCACAGAGTAGCAGATTGGATTAAAAAAGTAAACCCAACCATAGGCTGCCTCCAAGAGACTACATCTCAGCTACAAGGACAAGAGAAGACTCAAAGTGAAAGGGTAGAAATTGACACTCCATGCAAATGGTATCCAGAGAAAATCAGGTGTAACCACACTGATATCAGTTGAAACTGATTTCAGGGTGAAAAAGATAACAAGAGACAAAGATGGACATTTCACAATGGTAAAGGGGACTATACAACCAGAAGACATAAGAGTCATCAATATTTATGCCCCCAATCAGGGAGCACCGAAATACACGAAGCAACTACTAACAGAACTAAAGGGAGAAATTGACCAAAACACAATTATACTAGGGGCCCTAAATACATCATTGAGAGCCATGGACAGATCGTTCAAACAGAAAATAAATAACGAAATAGCAGCCCTAAATGACACATTAGATGAAATGTACATAATTGACATTTATAGAGCACGTCGTCCTAAAACATCAGACTATACATTTTGTTTCTAGTGTACCTGGAACGTTCTCAAGGATAGACCACATATTGGAACATAAAACTAGCCTCGCTGACGTCATAGGAATGGCGGCAGCGGGGCGCACTTTCTGAGTTCTCCTCCGGATCTTCTTACAAACGGGACCTATAACCCATCAAAGAATTCTTTGCTCATCACACAGAACAGCTAAGAGACTCGAGGAAGGATTACTTGAAAGTGCGCTAATTGGGCAAGCAGGGGAAGGAAGGAAGCGAGCGGAGTGAAAACGCGCGGGCCGGTGGCGGAATCCAGGCCCGCGGCGGTGAGGAAAGCGGCGGCGGCAGCGGCGAAAACCGCGGTGGCACCCACAGTTCCAGGCACACACGGGATCCCAGGGCAGAACGGAGAGCACAGAGACCAGGAGGTGGGCTCTTTCCCTGCGTCCCACGGCTGATTTCTCCTGCCAGGAGGGCGGCTAGTGGGCCCTAGGGCGGACAAAGAACACAGACTCCATACCTGGGCCCCTCGCCCTCGCTCTTCCAATCCTACCCCCGCCCTTCCAGAGACTTAAACTGGCCCCTGAACTGAGGAATAGTGTCAGATTACAGAGGAGCCGTAGTAGTGCTCAGGCTCTGGGAAGCCTGACAGGCAGCCCTGACCCAGGGAAGAGGCTGGGAAGAGTGTCATTTTGGCTGGGCTAGGAGAGAAGAGACTCCTCCACCCCCCAGCCACCACCTTCTCTGGCCTGTGGGAAGAGGGTGACGCGCAGCTGGGCTGGGAGAGAGAAGACCCCTCCATCCCCAGCCCCCACCCTTTCTGGCCTGCCTAGGGCGGGGCAAGTGCTACTGCCGAGACACTCCCAGGGATCAGCGGTAAGCAGCAGACGCAGCTCTGGGCTTTCAGCAGCTCAGAAATCTCCCGCCCGCACCGCCCCCCCCATACACACACACACTGAAGAAGTGCCCTAAGACTCAGGAGTACTGGACATGGGGCTGGTGGTGCTACTCTCAGTGTGCATATGTGCAGGCAAGGGCAGAAACTGCACTGACTTTGGAAAAACTATCATCCAGACCCCTCAGGCCCATGCATTTAAATCTACAGTCCCAAAGTCACTCTGGGCACCAGGTGACCGGCTTTGCTTGCACAATAAGCAGAGGGCTCTTTGGTACAGCAGAGGACAACCTGGACATTTCTTGGTGGGCTTAAGCCAAGACTGGCGCTGCTTTTTTTTTGCTTTGTTTTGTTTTGCTTTACTTTATCTTTATATCTTTGATACCTTTGCCTGTGTTGAGTGGGGGTCATCGGGTGTGTTTACATGTGAATGTATGTGACTTTTTCCTTTGCTGTTGTTGTTGTTGTTGTGCTTGGTGATTTGCTTTGTTCTGAAACTGCCCTACCAGGGCCCAGCTTAAGAGGCACAAGATTCAACATATCCAGAGGCCAACTCCAGACCAAACCAGAGTACTACCGGGTTTGACCTACAAGTCACACACACAGAGGGAATTCTCTGCAGGCACTAGAGCCCATAGAGGCCAAACCACATTTAAGTGGTCAACCCTCACGCAGCAGAACGCCCTGCGGTGGGCAGAGCCAAGTCTCAACGAGTCAGCCTAGGAGTTAACCCCACCTACTCACAAGCAAAAAGCAATTAAAGATCTTCTTGAACAGGACAATATACACAACACAAGAGTCACCGTTGGAGCACACGCAGAGGAGAAGAACGAAGTAGTGCAAGTCAAATACAAAGGACACATACTACATAAGATAACCTAGCAAGAACTAAGAACTCTAGGGGATCTATCTAATACATCAAAGCAAACACAGAGCGTCAGCCAGAATGGGGAAACAAAGATACACGTCCCAAATAAAAGAACAGAAGAAACCTCCACAACTGGAACCAAATGAAGCAGACGTAACCAACCTTTCAGAGACAGAGCTCAGAACACTGGTGATAAGAATGTTTAAGGAGCTTAGAGAAGACATAAAGAAGGATGTAGAAATCATAACGAACAACCAGTTAGAACTAAAGAACACAATTACCGAAATTAAGAACTCACTTGAAGGAATTACCAGCAGGTTAGCTGAAGCAGAGGATTGAATCACCGACTTAGAAGACAAGGTAGCAGAGATCACCCAAATGGAACAACAGAAAGAAAAAAGAATAAAAAACAATGAGGATGGCTTAAGAGACCTCTGGGATAACATCAAGCGCAACAACATGCGCATCATAGGAATACCAGAAGGTGAAGAGAGGAAGCAAGCGATTGAGAACATATTTGAAGTAATAATATCTGAAAACTTCCCCAACCTGATGAAGGAAACCAACATACAAGCCCAGGAAGGGCAGAGAGTTCAAATCAGGATAAACCCAAACAGGTCCACACCAAGACACATTATAGTTAAAATGGCAAAGCTTAAAGACAAAGAGAGAATACTAAGAGCAGCAAGAGAAAGACAGAGGGTTACATACAAGGGAACTCTCATCAGAGTATCAAATGACTTTTCTACAGAAACATTGAAGGCCAGGAGGGAGTGGCAGGAGATACTCAAAGTGATGGAAAACAAAGGCCTACAACCTAGATTGCTCTATCCAGCAAGGCTGTCATTTAAAGTTGATGGAGAGATAAAGAGCATTCCAGAAAAAAATAAGCTAAAGGAATTTATTACCACCAAGCCAGCATTGCAACAAATACTAAAAGGACTTCTGTAAATAGAAGAAAGCTCAGAACAAACTAACTACAAATTTAAAAATGGCAATAACTATGTACCTATCAATAATCACTTTAAATGTAAACGGATTAAATGCTCCAATCAAGAGACATAGGGTGGCTGAGTGGATAAGAAAGCAAGACCCTTGTATATGCTGTATAGAAGAGACTCAACTCAGAACAAAAGACACACACAGGCTGAAAGTGAAGGGTTGGAGTAAGATATTTCATGCAAATGGAAATGAGGAAAAAGCTGTAGTTGCAATACGTATATCTGACAAAATAGACTTTAAAATGAAGAACATATTAAAAGATAAAGATGGGCACTATATAATAATAAAGGGATCGATCCGACAAGAAGACATAACCCTAGTAAACATCTATGCACCCAACATAGGAGCACCTAAATATATAAAACAGGTACTGACTGACATAAAGACAGAGATCAACAGTAACACTATCATAGTAGGGGACTTCAACACACCACTGACAACAAGGGACAGGTCTTCCAGACTGAAAATCATATGGAAACAAAAGCCTTAAATGATACATTGGACCACTTGGATTTAATCGATATTTTCAGAACATTTCCCCCCAATGCTGCAAAATACACGTTTTTCTCAAGCGCACATGGAACATTTTCCAAGATACACCATATGTTAGCCCACAATACAAGTCTTGATAAATTTAAGAATATTGAAATCATACCAATTGTCTTCTCTGATCAGAATGCTATGAAATTAGAAATGAACTACAGGAAAAAAACTGGAAGACACACCAATTCATGGAGGCTGAATAACTTATTACTAAATAATGAATGGGTCAAGCAGGAGATCAAGGAAGAAATCAAAAGATATCTCGAGACAAACGAAAAGGAAAACACGACAGCCCAAAATCTATGGGATGCCGCGAAAGCATTCCTAAGAGGAAAATTCATAGCATTGCAGGCCTACCTAAAGAAACAAGAAACATCACTAATCAACAGTTTATCTTCACACTTAAGGGATCTGGAAAAAGAACAGCAAAATAAGCCCAAAGGGAGCACAAGGAAGGAGATAATAAAGATCAGAGCAGAAATAAATGAAATAGAAACCAGAAAAACAATACAAAAGATCAATGAATCCAAGAGTTGGTTCTTAGAGAAGATAAACAAAATCGACAAACCTTTAGCCAGACTCATTATAAAAAAGAGAGAGAGGACCCAAATTAATAGAATCAGAAATGAAAGAGGAGAAGTGACAACGGACACCGCAGAAATACAAAAAGTTTTAAGAAATTACTATGAGCAACTATATGCCAACAAATTTGACAATCTGGAAGAAATTGACAATTTTCTAGAGGCGTACAACCTTCCAAGGCTAACTCAAGAAGAAACAGAAAACCTGAATAGACTGATTCCCACCACAGAAATTGAATCAGTAATCAACAATCTCCCAACAAACAAAAGCCCTGGACCAGATTTCTTTACAGGTGAATTTTACAAAACGTTCAAAAAAGAATTATCACCTATTCTCCTCAACCTCTTCCAAAAAATCCAGAAGGAGGGAAGACTCCCAAACACTGTTTATGAAGCCACTACCACCCTGATCCCAGAATCAAAGACACCACAAAAAAGGAAAACTACAGGCCGATATCTCTAATGAACATACATGCAAAAATCCTCAACAAAATATTAGCAAACAGAATTCAGCAATACATTAAAAAGATCATACACTATGATCAATTGGGATTCATCCCTGGTATGCAAGGGTGGTTCAACATCTGCAAATCAATTAATGTGATACACCACATTAACAAAATGAAAATTAAAAATCACATGATCATATCGATAGATGCAGAAAAAGCATTTGATAAAATCTAACAGCCATTTATGATAAAAACCCTTAAGAAAATGGGAATAGAGGGATCATATCTCAACATAATAAAGGCCATATATGACAAACCCACAGCTAACATCATACTCAATGGGGAAAAGCTAAAACCATTCCCCCTAAGATCAGGAACAAGGCAAGGTTGCCCACTATCTCCACTTCTATTCAACATAGTGCTGGAAGTTTTAACCACAGCAATCAGACAAGAAAAAGAAATAAAAGGCATCCAAATTGGTAAGGAGGAAGTAAAATTATCATTATATGCAGATGATATGATACTATATATAGAGAACCCTAAAGACTCCACCAAGAAGCTATTAGAGCTGATAGATGAATTTAGTAAAGTAGCAGGATACAAAATTAATATTCAGAAATCAGTTGCGTTTCTATATACCAATAATAAAACATCAGAAGGAGAAATTAAAAAAACAATCCCATTTACAGTTGCTCCAGAGACTATAAAATACCTGGGAATAAATTTAACCAAAGAAGTAAAAGATCTGTACTCAGCAAATTATAAGACACTGAAGAAAGGAATGAAAGAAGGTATAGATGGAAACGCATATCATGTTCATGGATAGGAAGAATTAATATAGTTAAAATGTCCATACTTCCTAAGGGAATATACATATTCAACGCAATTCTTATCAAACTACCAACGACGTTTTTCACAGAAATAGAACATATAATCCTAAAATTTATATGGGTCCATAAAAGACCCTGTATAGCCTCAGCAATCTTGAGAAATAAGAACAATGTGGGAGGTATAACAATACCTGACTTCAAATTATACTACAAGGCTACAGTAATCAAAACAGCATGGTACTCGCATAAAAACAGACACATAGATCAATGGAACAGAATAGAGAGTCCAGAAATAAATCCATGCTTACATGGCCATTTAATCTACGACAATGAAAGCAAGAATGTACGATGGGGTAAAGACAGTCTATTCAATAAATGGTGCTGGGAAACCTGGACAGACACATGCAAAAAAATGAAGCTGGACCACCTCCTTACACCATATACAAAAATAAATTCAAATTGGCTTAAAGACTTAAATGTAAGATCTGAAACCATAAAATACATAGAAGAAAATATAGGAAGAAACTTCACAGACATTACCCGGAGTAAGACTTTTACTGATATATCCCCTCGAGCGAGGGAAGTAAGAGAAAAAATAAACATGTGGGATTATATCAAACTAAAAAGTTTTTTCACAGGAAAGGAAACCATCAATAAAACAAAAAGGGATCGTACTGTATGGGAAAAGATATTTGCCAATGATATATCTGATAAGGGATTAATATCACAAATCTATAAAAAACTCACTCAACTCAACTCCAAAAAAACAAACGACCCAATTAAAAAATGGGCAGAGTACTTGAAGAGACATTTTTCTAAAAAGGACATACAGATGGCAAACAGACATAAGAAGAAATGCTCAACCTCACTAACCATCAGAGAAATGCAAATAAAAACCACAATGAGATACCACCTCACCCCAGTCAAAATGGCTATCGTCAATAAATCAACAAACAACAAGTGCTGGCGCGGATGTGGAGAAAAGGGAACGCTTGTGCACTATTGGTGGGATTGCAGATTGGTGGAGCCACTATGGAAAACAGTATGGAGGTATCTCAAAAATCTGAAAATGGAACTACCCTATGATCCAGTAATTCCACTCCTAGGTATCTATCCGGAGAAATCCAAAACTCCAATTCAAAAATCTTTATGCACTCCTATGTTTATTGCAGCACTATACACAGTAGCCGAGACATGGAAACAACCGAAATGCCCATCGGTAGACGACTGGATTAAGAAACTGTGGTACATTTATACAATGGGGTATTACGCAGCCGTAAAGAAAAAAGAAATCTTACCATTTGCAACAACATGGATTTACCTAGAGAACATTATGGTAAGTGAAATAAGTCAGACAGAGAAAGATAAGTACCATATGATCTCACTTATATGCGGAATCTAAAGAAAAGAATAAGTGAATGAACTAATCAGAAACAGTTTTGGAGACAAAGAGGAAAAACTGAGGGTTGCTAGATGGGTGGGGGGGTGGGGGTAAGGAGGATGGTCAGGGGATTAGAAAACAATCAGTAACCACAAGATGGCCACGGGGTTTTGAAAATTAATCTGGGGAACGTGATTTAGTGGTTACCAGAGGGTAAGGGGGTTGGGGGGTGGGAGATGAGGGTAAGGGGGATCAAATATATGGTCATAGAAGGAGAACTGACTCTGGGTGGTGAACACACAATGTAATTTATAGATGATGTAATACAGAATTGTACACCTTAAATCTATGTAATTTTACTAACAATTGTCACCTCAATAAATTAAAAAAACAAACAAACAAAAAAAACTAGCCTCAGCAAATTTAAAAAGATTGAAATCATACTAAGCATGTTTTCTTATGACAAGGCTGTGAAATTGGATACCAACTGCAAAAGGAAAGCAGGAAAAACTACAAACACATGGAGATTAAACAACATACATTTAAAGAATGACAGGGTCAAAGAAGAAATTAGAGGAGAGATCAAATGACACATAGAAACAAATGAGAATGAAAATACATCCTACCAAAATTTTTGGGATGCAGCATAGCAGTTTTTTTTTTTTTTTTTTTTTTTTTAAGATTTTATTGGGGAAGGGGAACAGGACTTTATTGGGGAACAATGTGTACTTCCAGAACTTCTTTTCCAAGTCAACTTGTCGTTTCAATCTTAGTTGTGGCTGGTGCCGTTCAGCTTCAAGTTGTTGTCCTTTCAGTCTCAGTTGTGGAGGGCACAGCTCAGCTCCAGGTCCAGTTGCCCTTGCTAGTTGCAGGGGGCGCAGCCCATCATCCTTTGCGGGAGTTCAACCAGCAACCTTGTGGTTGAGAGGTTGCGCTCCAACCAACTGAGCCATCTGGGAGCTCAGCGGCAGCTCAGCTCAAGGTGCCGTGTTCAATCTTTGTTGCAGGAGGCTCTGCCCACCATCATTTGCGGGACTCGAGGAATTGAACCAGCAACCTTGTGGTTCAGAGCCCACTGGCCCATGTGGGAATCAAACTGGCAGCCTTCGGAGTTCTGAGCACGGAGTTCCAACCACCTGAGTCACTGGGCCTGCCCTGCGAAAGCAGTTTGAAGAGGGAAAGTCATATCATTACAGGCCTATCGCAAGAAACAAGAAAAATCCCAAATAAAGAACCTCACGTTACATGTTAAAGAACTAGAAAAAGAAGAACAAATGAAATCTAAGGTCAGCAGTAGTAAAGAAATAACAAAAATCAGAGCAGAACAAAAAAACAATAGAAAAAATTAATGTGAAAAAGAGCTCATGCTGTGAAAAGATGAACAAAATTGACAAACACTTGGCTAGACTCACTAAGATAAAAAGAGAGAAGACACTAATAAAATCAGAAATGAAAAAGGGGAAGTTAACACGAACACCACAGAAATACAAAGGACCATCCAAGAATACCATGAAGAACTATATGCCAC
Organism: Rhinolophus ferrumequinum; assembly: GCF_004115265.2. Lineage (NCBI taxonomy): Eukaryota > Metazoa > Chordata > Mammalia > Chiroptera > Rhinolophidae > Rhinolophus > Rhinolophus ferrumequinum. The sequence goes on from NC_046284.1 coordinate 83,232,961, forward strand.
CAAATTCAGTAACTTAGAAGAAATGGACGTGTTCTTAGAAATATATAGCCTTCCTAGGCTGAATCATGCAGAATTGGAAAATCTAAAAAGACCGATCACCAGTAACGAAATTCAATCAGTCATCCAAAACCTTCCCAAAAGCAAAAGTCCTGGACCAGATGGCTTCACTAGTGAATTCTACAAAACCTTCAAAGAGGATCTAATACCAATCCTGCTCAAACTCTTCCAAAAAATTGAAGAAGAGACAGTACTCCCTAACTCATTTTATGAGTCCAACATTACCCTGATACCAAACCCTGGTAAGCACAACACAAAAAAAGAAAACTACAGACCAATATCTCTGATGAATACAGATGCAAAAATCCTAAACAAAATTCTAGAAAATTGAATGCAAAAATGCATTAAAAAGATTATTCCAGACGTCATCAAAATGGCAACAAGAGGTGAGCCTCTGTAAATCTCCCCTGGAATTTACAACTAATCGAACAACTATAACTCCACAAAGGACTCCCTGCACAGCAGACACCAAGACGAAGAAGCGCACTACTGAATTCACCTAAGGTGGGCGAATCACAGGAGCAGGGGAGTAGGGAAGGGAGAAGTGCGGAGACGGAGCCACTCGGGGGCAGGTGGCAAACCTAGCTCAGTGCTCCAAGCTCGCTGTATCCCAGAACTACTGCAGCTGCAGGAGAGTGAAAAACTCGGACTGCTAGGGCTCCGCTTAGGACCCACAGGGCTGAGGGCACAGCAAATAATACAGCTGAACCCAACGCTCATGGCAGAGACCTCGGAGAAAACACTGAGGGAAGAAGGCTGAAAACGATGGTTTAAGCACTCACTGCTGAGCAGAGAACGGAAGCCTTAGGCACTGAGACTTGCCGCCCCCTCCATACCCAGACAGAGATCACCCTATCCCCACCTGCCGAGTGCTAGAAGCAGAACAGTAGCAGTGTCAAATCAAAAGAACAGAATATTTGCTGTTCTGAGAACTGTGGACCACAGACACAGATTTGCAGCCCACCTAGTTCCAGCAAGGGGGAGGGAGCTGTGGAAGCAAGACTGGCTGCGGTGGTGGTCGCCGCCATTGCTCTGGGCCACCTCTCACAACTCACCCTGCTCCTGACCCCACCTATCTGAGCAGATCGCTGCAGGAGTAAACAGAACTGCTGAAATATACGGGCTCTAAATCTGTTGCAAGAAGAGCTTTGGAACTTCAAAAGCTCTCCACATACCCTCATGGACACTGTGCCCTGTGACCCAGGCGAACTATTAACAGAGGAGAATCCTGTCTCCCAGGGAATCCCACCATTGTGTGAGAAGCTGGAATAGTGCAGAGAAAACATAGCACTACCGTGTGTGAGAGAGAAAAAAGTCTGTAGTCGGAGAGAAAATAAAACATTCTACCAACAAGTACTGGACAACAAAAGAAAAACCTCTTCCTATCTACCTGTTGCAGAAGCCACTCCTATAGATGTCTAGGAAGAGAAATAATAAATCAGTAATTGCCATGAATAACCAAGGCAACAAGACAGCTCAGAAAGAAAGTGAAAAGTCTCCAGAAAAGGAACTTAAAGATATGGAAATATGTGACATAAATGTCAGAGAATGGAAGATTGCAGTTCTGAAAAAACCTCAAGGAGATGCAAGAAAACACAGAAAGGCAGTTTAATGAACTCAGAAACATAATCAAATAACAACATGAGCATTTTACGAAAGAGATTGAAATTTTAAAAAAGAACCCATAGAAGTTCTGGAGATTAAGAACTCAATAGAAGAAATTAAGAATGAAATAGCCAGCTTAGGTAGTTGAGTTGACCAGATGGAGGAAAGAATCAGTGACATCGAAGATAGAAACCTGGAAATTACACACAGAAGAAGAAAGAGACCTGAGATATAAAAGAAATGAAAGAACTCTACAAGAACTTTCTGACTCCATCAGAAAGAGCAATATAAGAATAATGGGCGTACCAGAAGGAGAAGAAAGAGAGAAGGGAACAGAGAATATATTCAAACAAATTGTGGATGAGAACTTCCGAAACTGGTGGACTGAACTGGATCCTTGAATCCAAGAAGCAAATAGAACACCTAATTACCTCAATCCCAACAGGCCATCTGCAAGGAACGTTGTATGGAACCTGTCTAAAATCAACGACAAAGAAAGAATCCTCAAGGCAGCCAGGGAAAAGAACACCGTAAGGTACAAAGCAAAGCCCATTAGATTCTCATCATTTTTCAGCAGAAACTCTAAAACCCAGGAGGGAATGGAACCAAATATTCAAACTATTGAAAGAAAGAAATTATGAGCCAAGAATAATATATCCAGCAAAGATATCCTTTAGATACGAAGGAGGAATAAATACCTTACCAGACATACACAAGCTGAGGGAGTTTTCTAATACATGACCTGCACTACAAGAAATACTACAGGAGGCTATTCGACCACCATCAACAGGGACAATTTGTGGCAAACGAAACATAAAAAGGAGGAGAGTAAATGTCTCAACCGGAATATGGGAATGGAGAAAGTAAGCGTGCTGAAGAAAATGGAATACTCTACATATCAAACTTTCTTTTACATAAACTTAAGGGGAACCACTCAAGAAAAATCCAGAACTGAATTATATACTGTAATAAAAGAAGAAACAGAGGGAAACATCATAGAATACCACCACACAGAAATAATAGACAACAACAAAAAGGCAAAGAAACAATGGAGACACAGCCTTACCAGAAAACTAAAGGTAGAATGACAGGAAATCCTCACATATCAATACTCACCTTAAGTGTAAATGGACTGAACTCACCAATAAAAAGGCACAGAGTAGCAGATTTGATCAAAAAAACTAAACCTAACCATATGCTGTCTCCAAGAGACACATCTCAGCTACAAGGACAAGCATAGACTCAAAGTGAAAGGGTGGAAATTGACACTAAAAGCAAATGGTACCCAGAGAAAATCAGGTGTAGCCATAATGATATCAGATGAAACAGACTTGAGGGTGAAAAAGATAACAAGAGACAAAGATGGACATTTCATAATGGTAAAGGGGACTGTAAAACAAGAAGACATAACAGTCATCAATATTTATGCCCCCAATCAGGGAGCATCGAAATATACCAAACAACTACTAACAGAACTAAAGGGAGAAATTGACCAAAACACAACTATACTAGGACGTAAATACATCATTGACAGCTATGGATAGATCATCCAAACAGAAAATAAATAACGAAATAGCAGCCCTAAATGACACATTGATGAAATGGACATAATTGACATTAATAGAGCACTTCATCCTAAAACATCAGACTATACATTCTTTTCTAGTGTACATGGAACATTCTCAAGGATAGACCATATATTGGGACATAAAATAAGCCTCAGCAAATTTAAGAAGATTGAAATCATACCAAGCATATTCTCTGATCACAAGGCTTTGAAATTGGATATCAACTGCAAAAAGAAAGCAGGAAAAAACACAAATACATGGAGATTAAACAACATACTTTTAAAGAACGACTGGGTCAAAGAAGAAATTAGAGGAGAAATCAAAACATACATAGAAACAAATGACAATGGAAATACATCCTACCAATATTTTTGGGATGCAGCGAAAGCAGTTTTAAGAGGGAAATTTATATCATTACAGGCCTATCTCATGAAACAAGAAAAATCCCAAATAAATAACCTCATGTTACACCTTAAAGAACTAGAAAAAGAAGAACAAGTGAAACCCAAGGTCAGCGGAAGAAAGGAAATAACAAACATCAGAGCAGAACTAAATGAAATAGAGAACAAAAAGACAATAGAAAAAATTAATGTGAAAAAGAGCTGGTTCTTTGAAAACATTAACAAAATTGACAAACCCTTCGCTAGACTCACTAAGATAAAAAGAGAGAAGACACTAATTAACAAAATCAGAAATGAAAAAGGGGAAGTTATCATGGACACCACAGAAATACAAAGGATCATCCAAGAATAGTATGAATGACTATATGCCACAAAATTCAGTAACCTAGAAGAAATGGACAAGTTCTTAGACACACATACCCTTCCTAGGGTGAACCATAAAGAACTGGAAAATGTAAACAGACGGATCACAGGTAACGAAATTAAATTAGTCATCCAAAACCTTCCCAAAAGCAAAAGTCTGAGACCGGATGGCTTCACTAGTGAATTCTACCAAACCTTCAAAGAGGTTCTAATACCAATCCTGCTCAAACTCTTCCAAAAAATTGAAGAAGAGACAGTGCTCCCTAACTCATTTTATGAGGCCAACATTACCCTGATACCAAAACCTGGTAAGGACAACACAAAAAAAGAAAACTACAGACCAATATCTCAGATGAATACAGATGCAAAAATCCTAAACAAAATTCTAGCAAATCGAATACAACAAGGCATTAAAAAGATCATTCATCACGACCAAGTGGGGTTGATCTCCGGGGCACAAGGATGGTTCAATATCCGCAAATCCATCAATGTGGTACATCACATAAACAAAATAAAGGACAAAAATCATATGATTATATCAATTGATGCAGAAAAAGCATTTGACAAGATACAACATCCATTTATGATTAAAACACTTAATAAAATAAGTATACAAGGAAAATACGTGAACATAATAAAGGCCATATATGACAAGCCCTCAGCTAATCTCATAATTAATGGTGAAAAACTGAAGCCCTTTGTTCTACGTTCAGGAACACGACAGAGCTGTCCCCTATCACCTCTGCTTTTCAACATAGTGTTGGAAGTCCTTGCCAGAGCAATCAGGCAAGAGAAAGAAATAAAAGGCATCCACATTAGGAATGAAGAAGTTAAATTATCACTCTTTGCAGATGACATGATGCTATATATAGAAAACTCTAAAGACTCCACCAAAAAGCTATTAGAAACAATCAACGAATACAGTAAAGTTGCTGGCTACAAAATCAATGTACAAAAGTCCATTGCATTCCTATATACTAACAATGAAATCTCAGAAAAAGAAATACAAAAAACAATTCCGTTTGCAATTGCAGCAAAAAGAAAAAAATACCTAGGAATAAACTTAACCAAGGATGTGAAGGACCTATATGCTGAAAACTATAAGACATTTTTGAAAGAAATTGAAGAAGACACAAAGAAATGGAAAGACATTCCATGCTCATGCATTGGAAGAATCAACATAGTTAAAATGGCCATATTACCCAAAGCAATATACAGATTTAATGCAATCCCCATCAAAATCGCAGTGGCATTTTTTAAAGAAATAGAACAAAAAATCATCAGATTTTTTGGAACCACTAAAGACCCCCAATAACCAAAGCAATTTTAAGAAAAAAGAACAATACTGGAGGTATCATACTCCCTGACTTTTGCTTGTACTACAGGGCTACAATAATCGAAACAGCATGGTAGTGGCAGAAAAACAGACACATAGACCAATGGAATAGAATTGAGCACCCAGAAATAAAACCACATAAATATGGACAGATAATTTTTGACACAGAAGCCAAAAACATACAATGGAGGATAGACAGCCTCTTCGATAAATGGTGTTGGGAGAATTGGAAAGCCACGTGCAAAAGAAAGAAACTGGACTGCTATCTGTCACCATGTACCAAAATTAATTCAAAATGGATCAAAGACTTAAGCATAAGACCTGACACAATAATCTGCATGGAAGAAAACATAGGTACTAAACTTATGGGGGACCTGGGGTTCAAAGAGCATTTTATGAATTTTACTCCAAAGGCAATGGAAGTAAAAGCTAAAGTAAACGAATGGGACTATATGAAACTTAAAAGCGTCTGCACAACAAAAGAAACCATCGACAAAATAAAGAGGCAACCAACCGAATGGGAAAAGATTGTTGCAAACAGAGCCTCCGATAAGGGGCTAATATCAAAAATATACAAGGAACTCATGAAACTCAACAACAAAAAAACAAACAACCCAATTGAAAAATGGGCAGAGGACCTGAAGAGACATTTCTCCAAAGAGGACATACAATTGGCAAATAGACATGAAAAAATGCTCAACATCACTAGTCATCAGAGAAATGCAAATAAAACCCATAATGAGATATCACCTCACCCCAGTCAGAATGGCTATCATCAACAAGAGAAATAGTAACAAGTGTTGGAGAGGCTGTGGAGAAAAAGAAACCCTCATACACTGTTGGTGGGAATGCAGACTGGTGCAGCCGCTATGGAAGGCAGTGTGGAGGTTTTTCAAAATATTACGAATAGAATTACCATATGACCCAGCAATCCCTCTCCTGGTTATCTACCCAAAAAATCTGAAAACACCTACACATAAAGACACATGTGCTCCAATGTTCATTGCAGCTTTGTTTACGGTGACCAAAACATGGAAACAACCAAAATGTCCTTCGATAGATGAATGGATAAAGAAGTTGTGGTATATATACACAATGGAATATTATTCAGCGGTAAGAAAACATGATATAGGACCATTTGTGACAACATGGATGGATCTTGAGAATATAATGCTAAGCGAAATAAATCAGACAGAAAAAGCAGAGAACCATAAGATTTCACTGATATTTGGTAGATAAACCAATAACAACAAAAGAACAAGAGAAACAAATGAGAAACAAGAACTCATAGGCACAGACAACAGTTTAGGGGTTACCAGAGGGAAAGGGGGGTGGGGGGTGGGAGATGAGGGTAAGGGGGATCAAATATATGGTGATGGAAAGAGAACTGACTCTGGGTGGTGAACACACAATGTGATTTATAGATGATGTAATACAGAATTGTACACCTGAAATTTATGTAATTTTACTAACAATTGTCACCCCAATAAATTTAAAAAACTAAATAATAAAAAAATAAATGTGCTTGTCGCAAGGGTCCTGTGCATGCACAGTGTGTGCACACGTGTGTACTCAGGAGCACTCCTTCTAGCGCAGAGCAGCACAGTGACTGTGGTATAAGGTACATATAGGGGAGACAAACGTTAAGATCATGAAGTCAGTATGTAGGCAGAAACCAGATTGTGAAAGGCAGGAGAGACTTTTATTTTCTTCAATTATTACCTATCCATTGTTTGAGGGCTTATTTTAACATTTAAATTTTATTTAGATCCATTTGTAAAACAGTTATTTAGAACAAACTCTATGCTAAGTCACCTTCACCAGGAACGTTTCTTTTCTCATTTTTTCTATTGTGGTAAAATATACATAACATAAAATGTACCGTTTTCAGCATATTTCATTGAACAATTTGTGGCATTAAGTACAATTACATTGTTGTGCGACTATCACCACTCTCCATTTCAAGAACTTTTCGTCATCTCAAGTTGTATCTTTGTACTCATTAATCCTTAGTAAGATGAGGTATTTTCAACAGGAAGCTGGACATTTGGGGTATTATGGTACGAGAGTCCCGATTTATTTAAATCTGGAGCTTTAGTTGATTGCTGCTTCATTAATGCCAGCTTGGTATGGATGTCTAGGTTCTCCACTTGCCTTTGCAGAGGTGGGGGTAAATGGCAGGGCTTTTCTTTTCAGTTTTTTGTCCTTTTTTGTAGTGTTTGGTTGCAGTAAAGCTGTTTACTATCTAAAAGTTTTCTTTCTTGCTAAGCTGACTTTTCACTTCTCCTTTGTCTTCCCCTGTACCCAGAACAGGATATGTGAGCCAAAAAGAAAACCTAGGGAACTTATCACCATGTTGATCATTGGCTTCTAAGAACCATAGTCCGCCTGCCTTCTTCCCTTAACCTTTCAGATTCTTATGTGTATTTTATATATAATGTCCAGCATTTTTAGTTGTATTTCATGGGAGGGATAGGGAAAAGTACATTTATTTTCAGAAGTGGAAGTCTTTGTGCTAAAATTATAAAAACTTTTTAAAGATTTTAAAAATGGGGGTGGGTGGGAGATACTAACTAGGATGAGGTGAATCAAACTTTGTAGCAGCAATCCTATTTTCTTGGATAGTCAGGTCAACACATCTGCCAAAGGTATGAACTCCTTTCTCGCTTGCCTACTAGCAGGAGGAACCCTAACTGCCTGGTGGTACAGGCTCATCTTCCAGTTCAGTGAACCCATTACCAAATTATCTGGTGGAAACTTTGATCCAATAGATAATAAGACCTAAGCAGAGCCCACTATCATGGAGATTAGGATGAAATGTTTTGAGAATGGTTCTACCAATTCCCCACCTCTACCTTTTACTTCTCTTACTTGATTTTTCTCCAGTGGGAGAGGTAGCCCCATTTACTGTTCCTTGGATTAATTGACTATTTTTGTAATTTCATTTTGTCATCCCTATTGGTTAATTATTTTTATCTTTTAAAAAGTTTTTTTAAATGATTTTCCAATATAAAACTGTAATTAATTGGAATCCAACTTCAAATAATATTATGCCTCTTCACATGTTGTGTACGGACCTTGCAACAGTATATTCCCAATTCCTCCCTCCCATCCTTTGCTCTGTATTCTTTAGTGTGATTAAGTGTACACACAGCCTCGGACAAAACCCCTCCTTTCAGGGTGTGTTTTTCCAAATGGGACCTGAGCTTAGTCTTCACTAAACCATTACATCATCCTATTAAGTTCATGGCACTGTTACTTCTATCAGAGTTGCAAACACAGTTATTTCCCATTCTTCCTTGAGATTCTCAAACTATGTTTGATATGTGATTATGTAGCAAAATTATTGTTTAAATAGCTTAACTTTTTATGATATGATTTATATGAATGATTTCATTTAATCTTCCTGTATCCCTTTGAAGTAGATACTATTTATATTCCCTTTTTATCATGAATGATTCTCACTGAGGAGGGTGTGGTGGTACAACCCCTGAAAATGGCATGTCTGACATTGGGGGCATGTGATAACTCTGAGCAGGAGTTGGTCCTGGTAAGTGTAGTTTGATAATATTGTTCTGGCTCCACTAGGTCTAGGTGAGGATTAGTGAAATAGAAGAAAGGGACATTTTCATGACAGAAGTAGACCTGTTGCTATGGTCTGAATATTTGTATGCCCTCCAAAATGCATACACCAAATCCTAATGCCTAATGTTATGGTATTAAGAAGCAAGGGCTTTGGAAGGTGACTAGGTCATGAAGGAAGAGCCCTAATGAATGTGATTCATGTCCTTATAAGAGGCCCAAGAGAGCTTCCTTGCCTCCTTCCTCATGTTGTATGTGTTGGATAAGAGTGGAAGAGGATATATTTACTAAATGCGAGCTGTGCCATCCTCCCAGGTAGTCAGAGTGAGCTACATCCTGCCCCTCCCTCATTTTCATGCCAACATGGCATTAAGGGGTAGGGGTGAAACAGCAACCAAATTAATCCCTCCCCTCTCTTTGAAAAATATTTGTAACTATGGTCTCTATATTCTACAGGCAACAGAGATGAGACTGAGTCATATACACCTTTGAATTTCTCCCCTGTCTGGCTCTCTTTCTCCAGCAAGTGAGGTTTCTTTAACTTTGCAATATGCCAAGGAGACAAGGTAACACCCCCATTCCTCTGAACCAGAGCTCGATATTTCCACAGCGAAAGAAGCAGGGATCTTGCTGGGGCTAGAGAAGCCAGAAATTGCAATAACTGTTTGTTGATCTGGGCAAAAAATATATATACAATAAGAAAGTTGTGACCCAGAAGAGGACCCTCACCCTACTATGCTGGTACCTTGATCTCAGACTTCCAGCCCCCAGAATTGTGAGAAACAAATATCTGTTGTTTACAAGGCACCCAGTCTGTGATATTTTGTTACAGCAGCCCAAACTAACACATCTCTGGAAGATGCAAGACTACCAGGTGTTTGCAACATAGCCTCTTTTTTGGAGAAGAAAGAAGTCAGATGGTGGTAGGGGTAGATTTTTGACTATGTGGGATCCTCTTTCTCCCTGTCATTTATCATGGGTATGTCATTTAAATAACAATAAAATAATGATTTAGAAGAAAAGCAAAGCAAGGCAAGGTACTCCTTGTGGTTTCAATATGCATGCCTAGAAACCTCAAGGAGTTAATGTGGGGGCACTCATGCATTGCAGATTAGCCGTAGATATCAAGAGTGATTCTCCAGTAACACCTCCCTGAGCTGACCCCCTCACCAACCTGCAGAAAGCAACAATAGGATTCAGGTGACCTTTTATTCAGCATTTAACAGTATTAATAGAACCTATCTTAATAGGTGTTTGCTACTTTTGAAGGAGCTTGTTATTTAGCACTTAGCTGGGGGAGTGAGAGAATAGCAACCAACCAATGAATAAATAAGTTAGTGTGGTAAGAGTTAGAAGGAAAATAATCCAGTTCCTAGACCAGGAACTAACGACTTCACGTAGACTGGTCAGGGAGAGTCTCTCTGAGAAGGCAATAATGGTACAGAAACCCCAAGGTTGAGAAGAAAGTGGCCACGTAAAGATCTGGGTATAGACTCTTCCAGGCAAAGAGAACTGTGATTACCAATATCTTAATGAGGAAATAAGCTTGACATACTCAAGTAATAGAAGTAGTCCAGAGTTACTGCAGTGAAGGCAGGAGATGATGAGAATGTGTGGATACTAAAACATTAGCAGTAGCTAGGCAAAGAAGGTGATGGATACCAGATATACTAGGCTGGTGCAAAAGTAATTGCTGTTTTTGCAAATATTTTTAACCTTTTAAACTGCAATTACTTTTGCACCATCCTAATATTAAGAGGATCAAATCTAGAGAACTTGGTGTTGGACTGCAGAGCAAAGAAAAAAATGCAACAGATATAAAAGGTAATCTTGGGACATGTTAAGTTTATGATGCCTCCTTGTCATTCAAAGAGACAAACAAATCTGGATCTCAGGTGACAGGTTGATGCATGAAATACAAACGTAGGAGGTCACATTATATACATGCACTATGATGGCAAAATGAATTAAACAACCCAGGGAGAGGGTTTACATGAAAAGGGGCCCTGTTAAACTTCATATGAAAAGGCTGAGGAGTAACCAATGGATGCTGAGAAGAAGTGGAGTGGCTATGGTGGTTGAAGAAACAACACCTGGAGAGTATATTGTCCAATATCCAAAAAAAAAAAAAAAAAAAAACAGAGGGAGGGAAAAAAGGAGGGAAGGTAGGAAGGAGGGACAGTTTCAAAAAGGTGGGAATTGTTAAATGTAGCAAAGGCATCTGAGTTACATACGGGGTTGAGGATGTGAATATGATCATATGATCAGGTAATATGAAGGTCATTGGTGCTTCTGGCAAAATCAGGTTTCTTTTGAGGGGCTGGCTGGCAGATGCTGGATTGATATGGTTAGCAATAAAATGGTTATAGAACAGGGGACTCAGACTTGCTGTTTGGAGCATCAGGGAAATGTGTCAGTACCTTGAAATTATATGAGATAAGGAATGGCTTTATGTTTTAGTTCATTTTGTATACAGGGTGAGAAATACCAGCATGTTTGTATATAATAGAATGATCCAGAAAACAATGGTAAACACGACAGTTCAGGGCTCAGGAATGATCATTGCAAAGCCCTACTCCTCCAGAGGATGGGCAGGGCATCCATGTGAAGGACCTTGCCTTAATGGGATCAGGTCACTTCCACCAGAGGAGCAGCTAAGAAAACAAGTGCAGACACAGCGTTCCTGGGAAGTGGTTAGAGTTCTTATGTAATCCCTTCTTTTTTCTCAATAAATTGTAGGTTGACTCATCGGAAGAGTGGGTGTGAGTCTTGTGGAAGGCTATTGTAGGTAGAGAAGAGAGAAGATACAGGTGCGGGGGATGCAGAGTTTTGTCCTTTATTGCAGTACCTCAGGAGATGAAAGAGGATGGAGAAAGGAGCAAAAGAATGTATGGGGGGAGGACGTTATAGTCCTAAGAGCTGGGTAACGAGGGGCCTGTTGGAAGTTGAAGAAGGCTGTGGGGTCCACACTGGTGGCCCCCAAGAAACTGAAGGCTATGTAATCAAAGGCATTAGACTGAGGCAGCTGGACCACCAGGGCATCAGGTTGGGGGTGATGAGACTGTGGAATGTTAGAAAAGGTCACCATGGAGGAGCGCGAGGTTTCCTGATGTCCAGAGCAAGACCGTGGGCAGAGGGTTGCTAGGGTGTGTAGGAGAACATCCCTGAGGACAGAGAGGCTCTGTGTTGACCGTGTCAGGTTCCTATGCCCTGAGGTCGCTGAGAGGGAATCCAAGGAGTGAGAGGCGAGAGGAAGATGGTAAGTGTGCCAGGAGACCAGCATGTTCACAGGCTGGGGGTTGGGAGGAGGATGACCAGGGTATTGATACAGATCCCCCACTTGGAGCGGAAGGGCGGCTGGGGCAATCGGGCAAAAGGACCTGAACAAATTCAGTGTTGTTGTTTTTTTTTTGCCCCTTCCTATCCAATCCAGAAAATGGGCAACATGATGAAAATTAGATAGCCCAGGGAGAATAAATTAACCTGTCATCTTAGGTTAACACCAGACTGATTCGTTAGCCTGGAGGTCCCACCAGGCTCCTGAAAGAAACCTTTAGCTGACCCCAGCACGGAAACAGGCACCGACCTCAACCATCTGGCGCGCAGGCCCAGAACCCACCAATCGGAGCGTAGCCTTGTTTCCCCGCAGGTCTTTCCCGAGAGGGCGGACTTCCGGCCATTGTTGCTATGGTTCCCAGGGGGCAATAGGGAAGAGGGAAGCTGCGGTGCTTCGGATCGCCAGGTTCACTTTTGCTGGTTCTCTTCCGTTCTGCCTCTCACTACCATCACCCTTGGTTCCTCAGATAATGTCGCCAGAGTTCTGTGCAGAAAACCAGGAGAAAAGGTATATTTTTATCATGGATTGGTGGCACTTGGTCTCCCTTGCCATTAGATGGCTGTGTTTAACCGTAGCTCCGCTCGCCAGCCTTAGCACCCGCCCTTGGTGCTTGAAAAAATTCACTGGAGCCTTCCACCCCTTCCACTCCCAAATGCGGAGTCTTTCTGCGTCTATGTGGACTAGGCAGATTCCAAGGCTGGATCTGCTCCCTTCAGTGGGGTCCGTTGTGAAAATTTACTGTCCAGGGACAAAAACCATTTTGCTTTTCAAATTGGCCTTGCTCCGGTGGAGCTGCCTAGATTCCTTAGCAACTTGTATTTCTGCTTCACTGAGTGATCTGTTTTTAAATTTTTATTCTATTTTTATTTTTTATTTGTTTCAGGTGTACAAAACAACATAATGATTAAATATTTACACCCCTCAGAAAGTGGTAACCCCCACGGAGCCTACTACCCGTCTGATGCTGTACATAGTTATTACAATACCATTGACTATATTCCCTATGCTGTACTTTATGTCCTGTGACTACACACACACACACACACACACACACACACACACACACACACAGGATGTCAAAAAAATGTATACACATTTTAAGAAAGGAAAAAACTATTTTAAAATTATGCTGATAGTAACCACTTTGAGCACCTCTTGTAATTGCAGAGGTCAAATGTGACTTGTATTCATCATTTGTTATTGGTATATATTGAGTATTACAATTTTAATACAGTTATTTTCCTTTCTTAAAATGTGTATACATTTTTTTTGGCACCCTGTATGTGTGTGTATACATACTGAAAGTGCCAAAAAAATGTATGCAAGTGGACACTTTGGTCAACGTTGCTCAGGCAGTAGTTTGCCATAATCAGAAGTGTCTGGACATCGATGGTCACCACTTTGTGTATCTCTTGTAATTACAGAAGTCAAACGTGACTTGTATTCATCTTTTGTTATAGGTATATATTGAGTATTACAATTTTAATACAGTTTTCCTTTCTTAAAATGTGTATACATTTTTTGGCACCATCTGTATATATATATTTATAGTTGATATTCAGTATTATTTTATGTTAGTTTCAGGTGTACAGTGCAGTGGTTATGCATTTATATAATCTATGAAGTTATCCAATCGATAAGTCCAGTACCCATCTGACACCCTAAATAGTCTTTACAACATTATTGATTATATTCCCCATACTGTATTTCATTTCCCTGTGACTATTCTGTGACTACCAATTTGTACTTCCCAATCCCTTCACCTTTCTCACCCATTCTTCAGTTTCCCTCCCATCTAGCAACCATCAGTTTTTTTCTCCATATCTCCGAGTCTATTTCTGTTTTGTTTGCTCATTTTTTCGGTTCTTTAGATTCCACATACGAGTTGAGATCATATGGTATTTGTCTGTTCTCAGTCTGACTTATTTCACTTAGCATAATGTTTTCTGGGTCCATCCATGTTGTTGCAAATGGTAAGATTTCATTCTTGTTTATGGCAGAGTAATACTCCATTGTATAAATGTACCACTATTTCTTTATCCAGTCATCTACTGATGGGCATTTCAGTTGTTTCCATATCTTGGCTATTGTGATTAGCACTGCAATAATCATAGGGGTGCATATATTTTTTCGAATTAGTGTTTTGCATTTCTTTGAATTAATACCCAGGAGTGGAATTGCTGGGTCATAAGTTAGTTCTATTTTTTTATTTTTTGAGGGAACCATACTGATTTCCATAGTGCCTGCACTAATTTGCAATCCCACAAGTGCATGAGGGTTCCCTTTTCTCTACATCCTCACCAACACTTGTTGTTTGTTGATTTATCGATGATGACCATTCTGACAGGAGTGAGCTGGTGTCTCATTGTGGTTTTTATTTGCATTTTGTTGATGATTAGTGATGTTGAGCATCTTTTCATGTCTATTGGCCATCTATATGTCCTCTTTGGAGAAATGTCTATTCAGGTCCTCTGCCTATTGTTTAATTGGATTGTTTGATTTTTTGGTGTTGGGTTGTGTGAGTTTTCTTTTCTTTCTTCTTTCTTTTTCTTTTTTTTTTTTTTTGGTATTAACCCCCTGTTAGATGTATCATTGGCAAATATTTTCTCCCATTCAGTAGGATGTCTTTTCGTTTTGTTGGTGGTTTCCTTTGCTGTGAAAAAACTTTTTAGTTTTTATGTAGTCCCATTTGTTTATTTTTTCTTTTGTTTCCCTTGCCTGAGGAGATGTATCAGGAAAAATATTTCTAAGGGTAATGTCTGAGAATTTACTTCCTATATTTTCTTCTAGAGGCTTTATGGTTTCAGATCTTACATGTAAGTCTTTAATCCATTTTGAGTTTATTTTTTTGTATATGGTGTAAGAAAGTGGTCCAGTTTCATTTTTTGCATGTATCTGTCCAGTTTTCCAAGCACCATTTATTGAATACATTGTCTTTACCCCAATGTTACCTCTTGCTTCCTTTGTCATAGATTAAATGACTATGTAGACATAGATTTTTTGGGGGGGTTATCTATTCTTTTCCATTGATCTATGTGTCTGTTTTTATGCCCATACCATGCTGTTTTGATTATAATGGCCTTGTGGTATAATTTAATATCAAGTAGCATGATACCTCCAGCTTGGTTCTTCTTCTCAGGATTGCTGGGGCTATTTGGTGTCCTTTATGGTTCCATATAAATTTTAGGATTATTTGTCCTGGTTCTGTGGAAAATGCCATTGGTATTTTGAAAGGGATTGCATTGAATCTATGTTTTGCTTTGGGTAGTATGGACATTTTAACTACATTAATTCTTCCTATCCATGAGCATGTATATGTTTCCATTTATTTGTGGCTTCTTTAATTTTTCTCTTCAATATCTTGTAATTTTCTGAGTACAGATCTTTTATATCCTTGGTTCAATTTATTCCTAGGTATTTTATTTATTTGTGTGCAATTGTAAATGGGTTGTTTTCTTAAGTTCTCTTTCTGATACTTCATTATTGGTGCTTAAAAAATGCAATAGATTGCTGAATTTAAATTTTGTATCCTGCTACTTTACTAAATTCACTTATCAGTTCTAATATTTTTTGATGGAATCTTTGGGGTTCTCTATAAACAGTATCATGTTACCTGCAAATAATGACAATTTTACTTCCTCCTTTCCAATTTGGATGCCTTTTATTTCTTTTTCTTGTCTGATTGCTGTGGCTAGAACATACAGGACTATCTTGAATGAAATGTGTGAACGTGGACATCCTTGTCTTGTTTCTGATCTTAAGGGGAATGTTTTTAGCTTTTCCCCATTGAGTGTGATATTAGTTGTGGGTTTCTCATATATGGCTTTTATTATGTTGAGATATGCTCCCTCTATTCCCACTTTGCTGGGTGTTTTTATCATAAATGAATGCTGGATTTTTTCAAGTGCTTTTTCTGCATCTATTGATAAAATCATGATTTTTATTTTTCATTTTGTTTATGTGGGGTGTCACTTTAGTTGATTTGCAGATATTGAACCAATCTTGCATACCAGCAATGAATCCCACTTGATGATGTTGTATGATACTTTAATGTATTGCTGAATTCTGTTTGCTAATATTTTGTTGAGGATTGTTGCATCTATGTTCATTAAGGATATTGGACTATAGTTTTCTTTCTTTTTAAATGTCTTTGTCTGGTTTTGGAATTTGGGTAATGGTGGCCTCGTAAAATGAGCTTGGGATCTTTCCTTCCTTTTGGATTTTTTGGAATGGTTTCAGGAGAATGGGTGATAATTCTTTTTTGAATGTTTTGTAAAATTCACCTGTAAAGCCATCTGGTCCAGGACATTTGTTTGTTGGGAACTTGTTGATTTCTGATTCAATTTTGTTGGTGGTAATCAGTTCAGATTTTCTGTTTCTTCTTGATTCAACCTTGGAGATTATACACTTCTAGGAATTTATTTATTTCTTCTAGATTGTCCAATTTGTTGGTGTAGTTGCTCATAGTATTTCCTTAAATACTATGTATTTTTGTATTTCTGTGGTAGTTGTCACTTCTCCTCTTTCATTTCTGATTTTATTTGTTGGGGTCGTCTTTCCTTTTTTCTTGATGAGTCAGGTTAAAGGTTTGTCAATTTTGTTTATCTTTTCAAAGAATCAGCTATTGGTTTCATTGATCTTTTGTATTTTTTTTAGTTTGTATTTTGTTTATTTCTGCTCTGATCTTTATTATTTCCTTCCTTGTACTCACTTTGGTCTTTGTTGTTCTTTTTCTAGTTCCCTTAGGTGTAAAGATAAACTGTTGATTGGAGATTTTTCTGGTTTCTTTAGATAGGCCTGCATTGCTATGAATTTCCCATTAAGAATGCTTTAGCTATGTCTCATAGATTTTGGGTCTTTGTGTTTTCATTTTCATTTATCTCAAGGTATCTTGATTTCTTCCTTGATCTCATTGTTGACCCATTCAGTAGCATGTTATTTATCCTGCATGTGTTTGTATGTTTTTCAGAGTTCTTTTTCCCCTCCCTTATCCTGCCTTCATGACCCCCCCAAACTCCAAGTCAAGCCTTTGTTCTCAGTTTTGTTATGGAGGACTCCGCTCACTAGCCCATGTTGGTATTATGAGCATTGCTCTCTACCCGGCAGAGGCATTCGGTTGCCCACCATCAGCTGTCAGATCATGGCAGCTCACAGCAACTCACACAGGCCACCCACCACTCACGCTGACTGCTGGCCACTCAAACGGCAGCCCAGCTCCAGGTAGAGCCATTGTTCACAATCTTAGCTGTAGAGGGCACAGCTCCCTGGTCAAAGTGGGAATTGAACCAGCGATCTTCAGTGGTAGGAGCCACTGAAGTTCCAACCGCCTGAGCAACGCAGCCGCCCCCCCCCCTTTGTTTTCATTAAAGTTTATTGGGTTGACAATTGTTAGTAAAGTTACATAGATTTCAGGTGTAAAATTCTGTATTACATCATCTATATCTCAAATTATGTGCTCACCACCCAGAGTCAGTTTTCCTTCCATCACCATATATTTGACCCCATTTACCCTCTTCTAGAACCCCTCTTACCCTCTGGTAACCCCTAAACTATTGTCTATGTCTATAAGTGTTTGTTTCTTCATTTGTCTTGTCCTTTTGTTGTTTTCAGTTTTATATACCACGTATCAGTGAAAACATATGGTTCTCAATTTTTTCTATCTTAGTTACTTCGATTAATGTTACAATCTCAAGGTCCACTCATGTTGTGACAAATGGTACTATTTCATCTTTTCTTATGACCGAATAGTATTCCATTGTGTATATATACCACAACTCCTTTATCCATTCATATATTGAAGGCACTTTTGTTTCCATGTCTTGGCCATTGTAAACAAAGTTGCAATGAATATTGGAGCACATATCTCTTTACGGATAAATGTTTTCAGGTTTTTGGGGTAGATACCCAGGACGGGGATTGCTGGGTCATATAGTAATTCTGTTCTTAATTTTTTGAGGAACCTCCACACTACCTTCCATAATGGCTGCACCAATCTGCATTCCCGCCAACAGTATACGAGGATTCCATTTTTTTCCACAGCCTCTCCAACACTTGTTATTATTTGTCTTGTTGATGATAGCCATTCTGACTGGGGTGAGGTGATATCTCACTGTGGTTTTTTTTGCATTTCTCTGATGATTAGTGATGTTGAGAATTTTTTCATATGTTTGTTGTCCATTTCTATGTCCTCTGAGGAGAAATGTCTATTCAGGTCCTCTGCCCATTTTTTAATGGGATTGTTTTATTTTTTTGCTGTTGAGTTGTATGAGTTCCTTATATATTTTGATATTAGCAATTATTGGAGGTGATGTTTGCAAAAATCTTCTCCCATTCTTTATTTTCTATGGTTTCTTTATTTTCAATGGTTTCTTTTGCTGTGCAGAAGCTTTTTAGTTTGATGTAGTCACATTCATTTATTTTAGTTTTTACTTCCTTTGACTTTGGGGTCAAATTCATAAAATGCTCTTTGAACCCAAGGTCCATAAGTTTAGTATCTATGCTTTCATCTATGCAGTTTATTGTTTCAAGTCTTATGTTTAGGTCTTTGATCCATTTTGAGTTAATTTTGGTATATGGTGACAGAAAACAGTCTAATTTCATTCTTTTGCACGTGGCTTTCCAATTCTCCCAGCAACATTTATTAAAGAGGCTGTCGTTTCTCCATTTTGTTTCTGACTCCTTTGTCAAAAATTATCTGTCTAGAACGCAGCGGCGGCAGGAACGCAGCAGCGGCAGCGCAGCGGCGGTGGAGAAAACTGTGGTGGCACCCCGCAGTTCCAAAGAAGCATGGGATCCCAGGGCAGAACAGAGAACACAAAAATCAGGAGGCACAAGATTCAACATATCCAGAGGCCAACTCCAGACCAAACCAGAGTACTACCAGGTTTGACCTACAAGTCACACACCCAGAGGGAATCCTCTGCAAGCACAAGAGCCCAAAGAGGCCAAACCACATTTAAGTGGTCAACCCTCACACAGCAGAACGCCTTGCGGTGGGCAGTGCCAAGTCTCACAATGAGTCAGCCTAGGAGTTAACCCCACCTATTCACAAGCAAAAAGCAATTAAAGATCTTCTTGAACAGGACAATATACACAACACAAGAGTCACCTTTGGAGCACACGCAGAGGAGAAGAACGACGTAGTGCAAGTCAAATATAAAGGATACATACTACATAAGATAACCTAGCAAGAACTAAGAACTCTAGGGGATCTACCTAATACATCAAAGCAAACACAGAGAGTCAGCCAGAATGGGGAAACAAAGATACACGTCCCAAGTAAAAGAACAGAAGAAACCTCCACAACTGGAACCAAATGAGGCAGAGGTAACCAACCATCCAGAGACAGAGTTCAGAACACTGGTGATAAGAATGTTTAAGGAGCTTAGAGAAGACATAAAGAAGGATGTAGAAATGATAATGAACAACCAGTTAGAACTAAAGAACACAATTACCGAAATTAAGAACTCACTTGAAGGAATTACCAGCAGGTTAGATGAAGCAGAGGATTGAATCACCGACTTAGAAGACAAGGTAGCAGAGATCACCCAAATGGAACAACAGAAAGAAAAAAGAATAAAAAACAATGAGGATGGCTTAAGAGACCTCTGGGATAACATCAAGCGCAACAACATGCGTATCATAGGAATACCAGAAGGTGAAGAGAGGAAGCAAGGGATTGAGAACATATATGAAATAATAATGTCTGAAAACTTCCCCAACCTGATGAAGGAAACCAACATACAAGCCCAGGAAGTGCAGAGAGTTCCAACCAGGATAAACCCAAACAGGTCCACACCAAGACACATTATAGTTAAAATGGCAAAGTTTAAAGACAAAGAGAATCCTAAGAGCAGAAAGAGAAAGACAGAGAGTGACATACAAGGGAACTCCCATAAGACTATCAAATGAGTTTTCTACAGAAACGTTGAAGGCCAGGAGGGAATGGCAGGAGATACTCAAAGTGATTGAAAACAAAGGCCTACAACCTAGATTGCTTTATCCAGCAAGGCTATCATTTAAAGTTGATGGAGAGGTAAAGAGCTTCCCAGAAAAAAATAAGCTAAAGGAATTTATTACCACCAAGCCAGCATTGCAACAAATACTAAAAGGACTTCTGTATATACAAGAAAGATCAAAACAACCTAACTACAAATTTAAAAATGGCAATATCTATGTACCTATCAATAATCACTTTAAATGTAAATGGATTAAATGCTCCAATCAAGAGACATAGGGTGGCTGAGTGGATAAGAAAGCAAGACCCTTGTATATGCTCTATACAAGAGACTCACCTCAGAACAACAAACACACACAGGCTGAAAGTGAAGGGTTGGAGTAAGATATTTCATGCAAATGGAAATGAGAAAAAAGCTGGAGTTGAAATACTTATATCTGACAAAATAGACTTTAAAATGAAGAACATATTAAAAGATAAAGATGGGCACTATATAATAATAAAGGGATCGATCCGACAAGAGGACATAACCCTAGTAAACATCTATGCACCCAACATAGGAGCACCTAAATATATAAAACAGGTACTGACTGACATAAAGACAGAGATCAACAGTAACACTATCATAGTAGGGGACTTCAACACACCACTGACAACAAGGGAAAGTCTTCCAGACAGAAAATCAATATGGAAACAACAGCCTTAAATGATACATTGGACCACTTGGATTTAATCGATATTTTCAGAGCATTTCACCCCAATGGTGTAAAATACACGTTTTTCTCAAGCACACATGGAACATTTTCCAAGGTAGACCATATGTTAGGCCACAAAACAAGTCTTGATAAATTTAAGAAAATTGAAATCATACCAATTGTCTTCTCTGATCACAGTGCTATGAAATTAGAAATGAACTACAGGAAAAAAACTGGAAGACACACCAATTCCTGGAGGCTGAATAACTTATTACTAAATAATGAATGGGTCAAGCAGGAGATCAAGGAAGAAATCAAAAGATATATCGAGACAAACGAAAATGAAAACACCACGACCCAAAATCTATGGGATGCTGCGAAAGCAGTCCTAAGAGGGAAATTCATAGCATTGCAGGCCTACCTAAAGAAACAAGAAACATCACCAATCAACAGTTCATTGTCACACTTAAGAGATCTGGAAAAAGAACAGCAAAATAAGCCCAAAGGGAGCACAAGGAAGGAGATAATAAAGATCAGAGCAGAAATAAATGAAATAGAAACCAGAAAAACAATACAAAAGATCAATGAATCCAAGAGTTGGTTCTTAGAGAAGATAAACAAAATTGACAAATCTTTAGCCAGACTCATTAAAAAAAAAGAGAGAGAGGACCCAAATTAATAAAATCAGAAATGAAAGAGGAGAAGTGACAACGGACACCGCAGAAATACAAAAAGTTTTAAGAAATTACTATGAGCAACTATATGCCAACAAATTTGACAATCTGGAAGAAATGGACAATTTTCTAGAGGCGTACAACCTTCAAGGCTAACTCAAGAAGAAACAGAAAACCTGAATAGACTGATTACCACCACGGAAATTGAATCAATAATCAACAATCTCCCAACAAACAAAAGCCCTGGACCAGATGGCTTTACAGGTGAATTTTCAAAATGTTCAAAAAAGAATTATCACCTATTCTCCTCAAGCTCTTCCAAAAAATCCAGAAGGAGGGAAGACTCCCAAACACTTTTTTCGAAGCCACTATCACCCTGATCCCGAAATCAGACAAAGACACCACAAAAAAAGAAAACTACAGGCCGATATCTCTAATGAACATACATGCAAAAATCCTCAGCAAAATATTAGCGAACAGAATTCAGCAATGCATTAAAAAGATCATACACCATGATCAAGTGGGATTCATCCCTGCTATCCAAGGGTGGTTCAACATCCGCAAATCAATTAATGTGATACACCACATTAACAAAATGAAAATTAAAAATCACATGATCATATCAATAGATGCAGAAAAAGCATTTGATAAAATCCAACAGCCATTTATGATAAAAACCCTTAAGAAAGTGGGAATAGAGGGATCATATCTCAACATAATAAAGGCCATATATGACAAACCCACAGCTAACATCATACTCAACGGGGAAAAGCTAAAACCATTCCCCCTAAGATCAGGGACAAGGCAAGGTTGCCCACTATCTCCGCTTCTATTCAACATAGTGCTGGAAGTTCTAGCCACAGCAATCAGACAAGAAAAAGAAATAAAAGGCATCCAAATTGGTAAGGAGGAAGTAAAATTATCATTATATGCAGATGATATGATACTATATATAGAGAACCCTAACGACTCCACCAAGAAGCTATTAGAGCTGATAGATGAATTTAGTAAAGTAGCAGGATACAAAATTAATATTCAGAAATCAGTTGCATTTATATATACCAATAATAAAACATCAGAAGGAGAAATTAAAAAAACAATCCCATTTACAATTGCTCCAAAGACTATAAAATACCTGGGAATAAATTCAACCATAGAAGTAAAAGATCTGTACTCAGAAAATTATAAGACACTGAAGAAAGGAATGAAAGAAGATATAAATAAATGGAAACACATATCATGTTCATGGATAGGAAGAATTAATATAGTTAAAATGTCCATACTGCCTAAGGCAATATACATATTCAACGGAATTCCTATCAAACTACAAACGACGTTTTTCACAGAAATAGAACATATAATCCTAAAATTTATATGGGACCATAAAAGACCCCGTATAGCCTCAGCAATCTTGAGAAATAAGAACAAAGTGGAAGGTATATCAATACCTGACTTCAAATTATACTACAAGGCTACAGTAATCAAAACAGCATGGTACTGGCATAAAAACAGACACATAGATCAATGGAACAGAATAGAGAGTCCAGAAATAAATCCATGCTTACATGGCCATTTAATCTACGACAATGGAAGCAAGAATGTATGATGGGGTAAAGACAGTCTATTCAATAAATGGTGCTGGGAAACCTGGACAGACACATGCAAAAAAATGAAGCTGGACCACCTCCTTACACCATATATAAAAATAAATTCAAAATGGCTTAAAGACTTAAATGTAAGATCTGAAACCTTAAAATGCCTAGAAGAAAATATAGGAAGAAACTTCACAGACATTACCCGGAGTAAGATTTTTACTGATATATCCCCTCGAGCGAGGGTAATAAGAGAAAAAATAAACATGTGGGATTACATCAAACTAAAACGTTTTTTCACAGGAAAGGAAACCATCAATAAAACAAAAAGGGTTTCTACTGAATGGGAAAAGATATTTGCCAATGATATATCTGATAAGGGATTAATATCACAAAGCTATAAAAAAACTCACTCAACTCAACTCCAAAAAAACAAACGACCCAATTAAAAAATGGACAGAGGACTTGAAGAGACATTTTTCTAAAAAGGACATACAGATGGCAAACAGACATATGAAGAAATGCTCAACCTCATTAATCATCAGAGAAATGCAAATAAAAACCACAGTGAGATACCACCTCACCCCAGTCAAAATGGCTATCATCAATTAATCAACAAACAACAAGTGCTGACGAAGATGTGGAGAAAAGGGAACGCTTGTGCACTGTTGGTGGGATTGCAGATTGGTGCAGCCAGTATGGAAAACAGTATGGAGGTATCTCAAAAATCTGAAAATGGAACTACCCTATGATCCAGTAATTCCACTCCTAGGTATCTATCCGGAGAAATCCAAAACTCCAATTCAAAAATCTTTATGCATTCCTATATTTATTGCAACACTATACATAATAGCCGAGACATGGAAACAACCGAAATGCCCATCGGTCGATGACTGGATTAAGAAACTGTGGTACGTTTATACAGTGGGGTATTACGCAGCCATAAAGAAGAAAGAAATCTTACCATTTGCAACAACATGGATGGACCTATAGAACATTATATTAAGTGAAATAAGTCAGACAGAGAAAGATAAGTACCATATGATCTCACTTATGTGCGGAATCTAAAGAAAAGAATAAGTGAATGAACTAATCAGAAACAGTTTTGGAGACAAAGAGGAAAAACTGAGGGTTGCTAGGTGGGCGGGCGGGTGGAGGTAAGGGGGAAGATGAGGGGATTAGAAAACAGTCAGTAACCACAAGATGGCCATGGGGTTTTGAAAATTAATCTGGGGGACGTAATCCATAATGTTGTAAAGTTTTTGTAGCGTATCCAATGGACAGGTGTCCCATTTGGGAGACCACCTCAGGGAAGATGTAGATGCCTGATCACTGCACTGTACACCTGAAGCTGAACAATAATGAATGCCAACTATAATATTATATGTATATATATGTATATATATGTATGTATACAGTTACAAGAGGCGGAGTACAACTTTGGGAGTGGAGACAGTGGAAACGGGATGGCTCATTGCGATGTCAGAGAGATAGTGGATGGGGGGAGGGGGGTCCACAGTATGAGGGATATAAATGATAAACGTCTAAGTATTACTTTGTCTTGTGCACCTAAATCTAATAAAAAAAAACAAACTAGAAAGATAGCCTACAAAATATAAATAGAGATTTTATCAAGATGGAGAAATTATTAATGGGTTTTTATTCCTATGATGACTGTATTTCTTTGGAAATCAGGAAAAGCAAAACTCTTTTAAAATATACAATGGAATATTAAAACTTGAATACTTAAAAAAATTATCTGTCTATATTTATGTCGGTTTATTTCTGGGTTTTCAGTTCTATTCTGTTGGTTTGTGTGTCTGTTTTTCTGTGAATACCATACTATTTTGATTATTGTTGCTCTGTATTACAAGCTGAAGTCAGGGAGTGTGATACCTCCAGCATTGTTTTCTTTTTAGGATTGCTTTGGCTATTCGGGGTCTTTTGTGGTTTTTTACAAATCTGATGCTCTTTTGTTCTAGTGCTTTAAAAAATGCCATTGGGATTTTGATGGGGATTGCATTAAATCTGTATATTGCTTTGGGTAATACAGCCATTTTAACTATGTTGATTCTTACAATCCATGATCATGGAATGTCTTCCATTTCTTTGTGTCTTCTTCAATTTCTTTTAAAAATGTTTTATAGTTTTCAGTATATAGGTCTTTCACATCTTTGGTTAAGTTTATTCCTAGTTATTTTATTCTTTTTGTTGCAATAGCAAAAAGTATTTTTTAAAAAATTTCTTTTTCTTACATTTCATTGTTAGTATATAGGAATGGAATGGACTTTGTATGTTGATTTTTTAGACAGACACTTGACTGTATTCGTTTTTCATTTGTAATAGCTTTTTGGTGGGCTCTTTAGGGTTTTCTATATATAGAATCATGTCATCTGCAAAGGGTGAGAATTTTACATGTTCATTCTCAATTTGAATGCCTTTTGTTTCTTTTTCTTTGTAATTGCTCTGGCTAAGACTTCCAATACTATGTTGAAAAGTAGAGGTGATAGGGGAAAGCCCTGTCGTGTTCCTGACCATAGAGCAAAGGGCTTCAGTTTTTCACCATTAATTATGATATTATTTGAGGGTTTGTCATATATGGCCTTTATTATGTTAAAGTATTTTCCTTCTATATCTATTTAATTGTTTTAATCATAAATAGATGTTGTGTCTTGTCAAATGCTTTTTCTGCATATATTGATATAATCAAGATTTTTATCCTTTATTTTGTTTATGCAGTGTATTACATTAATGGATTTGCGTATTTTGAACCATCCTTGTGCACTTTGGATGAACCCCACTTGGTCGTGATATATAATCTTTTTAATGCACTGTTGCATTCAAGTTCCTAGAATTTTGTTTAGGATTTTTGCATCTGCATTTATCAGACATATTGGTCTGTAATTTTCTTTTTTTGTGTTATCCTTACCAGATTTTGGTATCACAGTAATAGTGACCTCATAAAATGAGTTAAGGAGTGTTGTTTCTTCTTGAATTTTTTTGGAATAATTTATGTAGGACATATATTAGATCCTTTTTGAAGGTTTGGTAGAATTCACTAGTGAAGCCATCTGGTCCCAGACTTGCTTTTGGGAAGGTTTCGGGTGACTGATTCAATTTCCTTACTGATGATGGGTCTATTTAGATTTTCCAGTTCTTCATGATTTAGCCTAGGAAGGCTATATGTTTCTAAGAACTTGCCCGTTTCTTCTAGGTTATTGAATTTGGTGGCATATAGTCCTTCGTAGTATTCTTGGATGATCCTTTGTATTTCTGTGGCATCCCTGATAACTTCCCCTCTTTCGGTTCTGATTTTGTTTATTTGTGTCTTTTCTCTTTTTATCTTAGTGAGTCTAGCCAAGGGTTTGTCAATTTTATTAATGTTTTCAAAGACCCAACTCTTTATCGCATTAATTTTTTCTATTGTTCTTTTGTTCTATATTTCATTTAGTTCTGCTCTGATTTTTATTATTTCCTTCCTTCTGCTGACTTGGGTTTCATTTGTTTTCCTTTTTCTAGTTTGTTAATGTATAATGTGTGGTTATTTATTTGGGATTTTTCTTGTTTCTTGAGATAGGCCTGTAATGATATAAATTTGCCTCTTAAAACTGCTTTTGATGCATCCCAAAAATTTTGGTAGGATGTATTGTCATTTGTTTCTATGTATCTTTTGCTCTCTCCTCTAATTTCTTCTTTGACCCAGTCATTCTTTAACAGTGTTTTGTTCAATGTCTACATATTTGTGGGTTTTCCTGCTTTCTTTTTGCAGTGGGTATCCAATTTCATAGCCTTGTGATCAGAGAATATGCTTGGTATGATTTCAATCTTCTTAAATTTGCTGAGGCTATTTTTATGACCCAATATATGGCCTATCCTTGAGAATATTCCATGTACACTAGAAAAGAATGCGTAGTCTGATGTTCTAGGATGAAGTGCTCTATAAATGTCAATTATGTCCATTTCATCTAATGTGTCATTTAGGGCTGCTATTTGTTTATTTATTTTCTGTTTGGATGATCTATCCATAGCTGTGAATGATGTATTTAGGTCCCCTACTACCATTTTGTTTTGGTCAATTTCTCCCTTAAGTTCTGTTAGTAGTTGCTTGGTATATTTCGGTGCTCCCTGATTGGGAGTATAAATATTGATGACTGTTATGTCTTATCTTGTGTAGTCCCCTTTATCATTGTGATATGTCCATCTTTGTCTCTTGTTACCTTTTTTTATCTGATGTCTATTTCATCTGATATTAGTATGGCTATGCCTGCTGTTCTCTGGGTTCCATTTGGTTGGTGTGTCAATTTCTACCCTTTCACTTTGAGTCTATATTTGTTCTTGTAACTGAGATGTGTGTCTTGGAGGTAGCCTATGGTTGGGTTTAATTTTTTGATTCAATCTGCTGCTCTGTGCCTTTTTATTGGTGAGTTCAGTCTATTTGCATTTAGCGTGATTATTGATGTATGCGGATTTCCTATCTTCAGTTTTCTGGAAAGTCTGTGTCCCCCTTCTTTCTTTGCCTTTTGTTGGTGTCTGTAATTTCAGTGTGGTGGTATTCTATCATTTTCCCTTCTATTTCTTCTTTTATTATGTTACATTTTTTTTTTTGGATTTTTTTTTTTGGCCGGTTTTCCATTAAGTTTATATAAAACAAAGTTTTATGTTTAGAATATTCCTATTTCTTCAGCATGCTTACTTTCTACATTCCCATATTCTGGTCAGGCCTTTACTCTCCCCCCTTTTATGTTTTGGTTGTCACAAATTATCCCAGTTTGTGCTGGTTGAATATCCTCCTTCAGTATTTCTTGTAGTTCAGGTCGAGTGTTAGAATAGTCCCTCCACTTCTGTATGTTTGGAAACTTCTTTATTCCTCCTTTATATCTCAAGGGTATCTTTGCTAGATATATTATTCTTGCCTCATGGTTTGTCTCTTTCAGTAGTTTGAATGTTTGATTGCACTCCCTGCTGGCTTGTAGAGTTTCTGCTGAAAGATCTGAAGATAATCTAATGGGCTTTTCTTTGTAGCTTAGTGTCTTATTTTCCCTGGCTTCCTAGAGTATTCTTTCTTTGTCGTTAATTTTTGACAGCTTCATCACAGTGTGCCTTGGAGAAGGCCTGTTGGGATTGAGGTAATTAAGTGTTCTATTTGCTTCTTGGATTCGAGGATCCAGT
Source organism: Rhinolophus ferrumequinum (assembly GCF_004115265.2). Classification (NCBI taxonomy): domain Eukaryota; kingdom Metazoa; phylum Chordata; class Mammalia; order Chiroptera; family Rhinolophidae; genus Rhinolophus; species Rhinolophus ferrumequinum. The sequence continues at coordinate 83,261,297 of NC_046284.1, forward strand.
TCTCTCTACATCTTTGGGATGTTCTCGTCGACAATTTGTTTGAATATATTCTCTGTTCCCTTCTCTCTTTCTTCTCCTTTTGGTATACCCATTATTGTTATATTGCTCTTTCTGATGGAGTCTGAAAATTCTTGTAGAGTTCTTTCATTTCTTTTAACTCTTAAGTCTCTCTTTTCTTCTATTAGTGTCATTTCCTGATTTGTATCTTTGATGTCACTGATTCTTCTTCTCATCAACTCTACTACCTAAACTGGCTATTTCAGTCTTCATTTCTTTTATTGAGTTCTTAATCTCCAGAAATTCTATTTTGTTCTATTTTAAAATTTCAGTGTCTGGTAAAATGTTCATTTTGGTTTTTGATTGAGTTTCTGAGTTCATTAAACTGCCTGTCCGTGTTTTCTTGTCTCTCATTGAGTTTTTAAGAACTGCAGTCTTGAATTCTCTGTCATTTAAGTCACATATTTCCATGTCTTTAAGTTCATTTTCTGGAGACTTTTCATTTTCTTTCTGAGCTGTTTTGTTACCTTGGTTATCTATGGCATTTAATGAAACATTTGTTTCTCTTCCTATGCACCTACGGGAGTGGGTTCTGCAACAGGTTCATAGAAAGTGGTCTTTCTTTTGTTTTCCTGTAGTTGTTGGTAGAATGTTTTATTTTTCTCTCTGCAGCCTTTTATGCTCACTCACACTGTAGTGTTACCATTACACTACACTCTGCACTGTTCCAGCTTCTAAAACAATGGGGAGATTCCCTGGAAGGCAGGCTGCTTCTCTATGAACAGTTCACCTGGGTCACTGGACACCGCCATTGTGGGGGGTTGTGGAGAGCTTCTGAAGTTCCAAAGCTGTTCCTATAGCAGATTCAGGGCCTGTGTGTCAGTGGCTCTGTTACTCCTGAAGGGATACGCCCAGATACGTGGGGACAGTGACGGGGTGGGTTGTGAGAGGTGGCCTAGAGCAATGGTGGCAACCACCGCCACCAGCGATATTCCTTCACTGATGGCTCTCTCCCGTTCTCCCAAACTAGTTGGGCTGTGGTCCAGTTGTCAGAACGGCAAATACTCTGTTCTTTTGATTTGACAGTGTTACCATTCCGCTTCTAGCACTGGGGAGAGTGAGGTTGGGGTGAGGTCTGGGAGGGTGGGAAGTGGTTGCCTAGGCTTAGTGCCTAAGCCTTCCATTCTCTGCTCGGCAGTGAGGGCTTAAACTACCATTTTCACCCTTCTTCCCTCAGTCTTTGCTCCGAGGTCTCTGCTGTGAGCTTGGGTTCAGCTGTATTATGTGCTGACCCCTCAGGTGAGACTTTGGGTCATAAGCGGAGCCCTGGCAGTCCGAGTTCTTTCCTCTCCCGCAGCTGCGGTACTTCCGGGATGCATGGAGCTGGGAACTCAGAGCTCCGCTGCTAGTGTCTTCGCACTTCCTGCTTCCTTCTTCTCCTGCTTGCCCAATTTGACCACCTTTAGGTGAATTCAGTAGTGGGCCTCTTCGTCTTGCCTATCTGAGGTGCACAGAGTCCTTTGTGGAGTTATACTTGTTCAATTTGTTGTAAATTCCAGGGGAGATTTCAAGAGGCTCACCTCATGCAGCCATTTTAATGGTGTAATCCTGTTTGTTTGTTTTTTTAAATTGATTTCTACTTTCATACCATCGTGGTCAGAGAAGGCACTTAATATGATTTCAGTCTTTTTGAATTGATTGAGACTTATTTGGTGGCATAACGTGGTTTAGCCTGGAAAATGTTCCATGTGCACTTGAAAAGAATGTATAGTCTGCTGCTTTGGGATGAAGTGCTCTAAAAATGTCAATTAAATTTATTTTGTCTATTGTGTCATTTAAGGCCACTGTTTCTGTGATGATTTTCTGTATGGAGGATCTGTCCATTGGTTTCAGCAGGGTGTTAAAATCTCGTACTATGATTGTATTACTGTTGATCTCTCCCTTTATGTCTAAATATTTGCTTTATATATTTAGGTGCTCGTATGTTAGATGCATAGATGTTTACTACAATGATGTCCTCTTCTTGGATTGATCCCTTTATTATTATGTAACGTCCTTCTTTGTCTCTTATTATAGTCTTAATTTTAAAATCTATTTTGTCTGATCTAATTATTTCTACGCCAGCCTTTTTCTCGTTTCCATTTGCATAAAATGTTTTTCCATCCTTTTACTTTCAGTCTGTGTTTGTCTTTTTATCTGAGGTGAGTCTCTTCTGGGTAGCATATGTATGTGTCTTGTTTTCTTATCCATTCAGCCATCCTATTTCTTTTGATTGGAGTATTTACTCCATTTACATTTGAAGTGATTATTGATTGGTACATAGCTTTTGCCATCCTATTATTCATATTTTGGATCTTCATGTTTTCGTTTGGTTTCTCCTAGTCTTGGTTGTAAGCCCTTGTTTTTTATCACTTTTAATTGCTCCTGCCACTCCTGGCCTGCCCAGTTTCTGTTGAAAAATCAACAGATAGTCTTATGGGAGCTCCCTTACAGGTAACTAGTTGTCTTTCTCTTGGCTGGTTTTAGGATTCTCTTTTGTCTTTAACCTTTGCCACTTTAATTATTATGTGTCTAGGTGTAGGCCTCTTTGGGTTCATCTTGTTTGGGACTCTCTGTGCTTCCTCACCTTGTATGTCTCTTTCTTTCACCAGTTTAGGGAAATTTTCAGTCATTGTTTCTTAAATTAGGTTCTTGATCCCTTCCCTCTCTTCTCCTTCTGGTACTCCTATGATGTGAATTTTGTTATGCTTGATGCTGTTGCACAGGTCCCTTAAACTATCTTCATTTCTTTTTCCTTTTTCCTCTTTGTTGTTTCGATTGGGTGCTTTTGCTACCTTGTCTTCTAAATCACTGATTTGACCCTCTGCTTCTCCTGATATTCTCTTGTTTTCTTCTACTGTATTCTGTTCGGTTATTCTTTATTTTTGACTGGTTCTTTTGCATGGTTTCTATGTCATTCTTTATGCTTGCTATCTCTCTTTTGAAAGTCTCATTAAGTTCCTTAAGCATTCTTACAATCAGAGTTTTAAACTCTGTCTCTGGTATGTTGGTTGCTTCCATTTCATTTAGTTCCATTTTTGAAGGTTTCTACTGTTCTTTTATTTGTGATATGTTTCTTTGTTTCCTCATTCTACCTGCGTTTCTGTGTTTGTTTCTATGTATTAGGTAGATCTCCTATGTCTGTCAGTCTTTGCTGGGTAGCCTTATGTAGTAGGTGTCTTGTGTGGTCCAATGGCCTAGTTTTCCTGATCTTCTGTGTGTGTTCCAGGAGTGTCCCTTGAGTATGTTATGTGTGTTCTCCTGTTGTAGTTGAGACTTAATTGCTTTTGGCACATCAGTGTATGGGATTGACTCCCAGGCTGACTGGATATGAGGTTTGGCTATTTCCACAGTGTATGAGCTACTGTGTGGGGGCTGACCCCTCAGAAGAGGATTCACTCCCATGGGTTCTTGTGTCTGTTAAGACCCCCTCTTTGAGTGTGCAGCATGTGGGGCTAACCAGGTAGTGCTCTGGTGTGATCTGAAGGTGGCTTCTGGGTGTGTTGTTTCTGGTGTCTTTTGGGAGGGGCTCCCATGCAGGCTAATTTCAGGGTTGCTTGTTACCAGCCTGCGGCTACCTGATAGAAGTGACAAAGCTATATGTGGTTGGCTGCTGCCTGTGCCAGACCTGGAGGCCTGTGCGGGTGGCCTCATTGTGAACTGAGGCCGCCTGCCACCAGTAGTGTACCTGAGGCAGCAAAAGACCAGGGCCCTCTAGGCCTGTTACTACCCGCTGGCTGCCTATGAGGCCCAGCCATTGAAAGAGCCTCCTAAGTTACACAGATTGGGCTAGTTGTCCCGGTGTTGAGAGTGGCCTTTGTGATGCAGCACTAGCTGGGCTGGGTGAGTCACAGCGAGTCATGAGATATGGCTGGTGATTTTTATAAAGTTCACGCAGATTCTGTTATTACTCCAGTGCCTGGCCTGTGACCACTTTGCACAGCACCTGAGTACACTACAGCCAGCTACTGCTGGTCTCAAAGCAGAGCTTGGCCTGTGACGACTTCTTGAAATGTCCTTGAAACACCGCAGCCAGCCACCACTTGCCTCAGGCTCACAAATCCCTGAGAGCTGCCCAAGAGTGGCTGTGACCAAGTTTCGGGTCTCTGTCCACCACCAAAATATCTCTGGGCTGCCGCAGGCCATTCACTGCTGGAAAAGGCTTTCATAGCTAGTGAGGTGGGGCTGGCCACCCAGGCACCCAGCGTGCCTCTGGCAATGCAGCTCTAGGTTTGTGGGTCTGGTTTCCAGGGAGCTAAGGGTTGTGGTCAATGGTTTCTACAAAGTCAATGTAGTCTTGGCTTCTTCACCGGTGCTGGACCTGCGACCACCCCAAGAACACCACAGTCAGCCACTGCCCATCTCAGGCCCACAGGTTCCTGAGAGCCACCCAGGGGATGCTGGGGCACAGGTCTTGGGTTACTGCCCAACAGCGAACATTTCCTGGGCTGCTGTGGGCCATCCACATGCTGCAAAAAGGCCTCCACAGCCTGTGTGGTGGGGCCAGCAGCCCAGCAGTCAAGAGTGTCTCAGGCAAGGTAGCACCAGCTGTGCAGGGGCGGGGCCCCAGGCCGTCACCATTTGTGCCCGTCACCCAGGGCTGGGGCACACATGGACTCCACCAGACCAATGCAGTCCCAGACTTGGCCCTTAGGGGGAGGTTTAACACTGTAAAGATGGCTCCCTGCTGTAGGCCACATGTGAGTCAGGCTCCACATAGGGACAACAGTGACTCCTGTTCTTCCCCACATATCCCTGGGCCTCTCGATCTGTTGCCTTTCTACCAGTGACCAGGCAAATGCCTGCAAATGAGCAAATCCGTGCACAACAGCTCTATAAGAGGGACATCTGGGTTTCCAACTGCCCTCCACCCCAGTGGGAAGGACAGACAGAGGCTTCACTGATTTTCACTGCAAGATGCCATGGGACCTCCTCTTCCTGGCACAGGACCCCTGCGCTTGGGAATCTGGCATGGAACTGGGGCCCCTCCCTATTCATGGGGGACTTCTGCCTCTGAGGTGTCCTTCCTGGTGTTCAGCCACTATCTATGGGCTTGGGGTCAGCTCACTTTACGTCTCCCCCACTCCTATCAGTCTTGATATGGCCTCTTCTTTGTATCCTTAGTTATAGGAGTTCTGTTCAGCTAGCCTTCAGATGATTCTTGAGGTCTATCCTTTATTTGTAATTTTGGTGTGATCCTGGGATGCAGTAGGCATAGTGTTTACCTAATCCGCCATCTTGGACCTTTTCTGAATGATCTTGTTATGGTCTTTCCCTGAGTTGTCCTGAGTTTTATGCACTTGGGTTTTACATATGATAAAATACATTCTCTCATCATAGGAGTGAGTCAACCTCAGTATAGAAAATTTGGAAGACGATAAAGTGTTATAACGAAGGTAATCTTAACCACAATTCCATTATCCAGTGATGACTCTTAATATTTCATGATAAATATAATTATCGGTTTTTCATTCATAAAAGTGAACTTTAAACATGAGGATGATGTTGAGTGGCTTGAACATCTCACTTTTTAAACTCACAATTTTAGCATGTTTACCTGCATTGTAACAATCATTTGAAAAAGGCTTCGAATTTTTATTCACTTGTATTCCTAAAAGGATACTGTTCTAAAAGAGTGAAAAAAAATTAATACCTGAGATGGAAAGCAGAAATAACCTGTGACCTCCATCTCAAAGGAAAATATAATGTAATCTTCCTAAGGAGAGGAGTTGTTTTGCTTTGTTTTTGTTCACCACCATTGTATTTTCAGTGATAAATATTTGTTGAATAAGTGAACAAGTACCTAATTTCTTCCCTTTTCCTTGAATATGCTTTTCCTTGAAAGTATAATTTATCTTTTTATAATACTGGAATGGTACTATATGAATAATTTTCTACACTGCTTTTAGTTTTCTTCCATTTAGCTCTTTATTGTGAGCAATAGCTATGTTATTACACATTTTTAAGTTTTGCTGACTCTTTTACCCTCTTCCCCAGTGAGTCTTTTATTTCATTTTTGTATCGGGGGCAGGAAAGCTTCCTGCAAACCACTGTTCACTGTATAGAGATCTGACAGACTTGGGACCTGAACATTAGGACCCTCTGTGAGGCGCCCTGAGACCCTTAACAAGTGACTCCTCCTATGTGCTACAGTTTCCACAGATTTAAAATGAGGGCAGTAACAGCTTCTGCTTCATGGGGTGGTGGCCAGCATAAATCACCCAACAGATTATTAGCTGGGCATTTGTAGATATCATGTTATCACTGTTGGTGTTATTTCTAATATTTTCTGTAATGTGTGTAGTAGATATATATTTTCCAGCCTCAAGACCAAGAGTGATAAAAGGTACTCTTTAAATATACTCATAGCAGTTATCCGTCCCACTATCCATTCCTGCTTTCTTGTGGAAAAGTCACACTACTGATTTGTTATGAAATTCAATCAAGAAAATATACATAAGGAAAGCACATTGATACATACAGAAAATGAAAAAAATATTTTTGTACATACATATTGTGACGTGCCAGCCGCCACAAATCGAACAGTACCTGAATGGGGGAGTGGGAATGAAAAAAGACACTCACACAAAATGATGATGCGGCCTGTCTTCAGTGATCCTGAAGCGCGGAGTTTACTTTCCTTTACCAATTTATAGCACCTGTGTACGTGCAGCTTAACAATCACGAGTGTGTATTACCTCATTGAGAGTAAATTTTTAACTTCTACATAGAAACTACAAAATCACTGAAACTTCCCCAAAGTCATTTTCTCAATGACAAAGCCCAGCAATTACCCTGATAATCATCAGTCCTCTGTATCCGGGAACCGGCCACTCCCACCTCATTCCTCAGCAGCTTGCAAGCACCCTCCAGGTGTAAGCAGAGACAATGCCTTAAGAGCTAAAACAAGTTAATCATAAACTGAGCCAGTCTGCAAGGCTACAGAATAACAAGAAATTATGGCTCCCCACATCTCCCCCTTTTTTATTTTATAGGAGCAAAACCCATCCAGCTAGGATGGAGAGATGACAGCGCCTGACTTAGGTGTCTCGGGACGCCGACTTCAACTTACCCGTCCTTGGAACTTATATTTTATAATACAAGCCCTGTCTTAGGTGTTGAAGCGGTGCCTAAGTACAACCCGTCTTTGACTATCCTGTCCCTCTGAATGCTCGGGGAGGAAGGCTCAGGGCTTTGTCTTAAGTTTAAGCTGATGGATGTCAGCTCGCAAGTCTAACATCCTGCTGATGAAACATTTGATAAGAATGGGGAGGAGGCACAGAACCAAACAGACACAGATGTCCAATGTAAGAAAAATCATAACAGAATGGGTAATATGAGGCATAGATGGCATAGCATTTTTAAGAACATCAATAAACTCAGAAGCAGCCTGGGCTGCATCAAATTTTAAGGGTTCAGCTTCTCTCATATTTTGAATTTTATCATGAAGCCGAAACATATCTAAAGACACATTAGCATCATGCCAAATTCCTTGAAGATGTAAACGAACCCGATTCCAATCATATTGACTACTATTATACCTTTTAGAAGTAACACATATCCAATGATATTCTGAATGACATTCTAAATAAGATTTAACTTTTATACTCTGAATCACATCTCCCATATACTGAACCCCTACAAAATGTACATTAATATTTCCAATCAAAAGTGTATAAGGGGAAGGAACACAAGCAGATACATTAACAGTCTTAACGACAGTGGTCCAATCTCTAGTCCCATCTTGTAAATCAGTCACCTGACTGCAGGGAGTGTCTGATTTACAAAACTTTCCAAATGTTGTTTTATGTGTCCATCAGAAGGCAATCCTAGGGCATGAGTATCATTGACATAGACTGGAATCTCAGGACCATCCCATACAGCAGGGTGGAGGATTGGTGGATCAGGAACATAGGCCCAATACGTCTGGTCTTCTTCTGTATTGCTGAGGGTCATCAATGTCATCAGCAGGTAGAGGGTCCACATATCGCACCAATCGTTCTGGCAGCCACCGAGGGCCCTCTGTATCCTGTGGAAAAACACAAACATGCCCTCGGCCCCATATGAGGACTGGATCTGGGCCTTGCCAAGAGCCTGTAAGTGGGTCTTTCCATTTGACCAAAGCCTGAGTGGCAGTAGAAGGATGCCAAAAGCGCTCTGCAGCACTCTTACCATGGGCATCCAAGGTCAAAAAATTTTGAATAAAGAGAAAATGAGACAGGTAATTATGGGGCGTCAGGGGATATAACTCCCCCTTTTTTATTTTTTGCAAATTGACTTTTAATGTGCCATGAGTGCGTTCAACAATCCCTTGAAAACTTTTCCCATTTATTTTAAGCTGTAAAACTGGCCTATCTCTATTTATTTCCTGAACCCAATAAGCATCAGAAGAACCAAATCCTTGGTCTCCACGTTCCTGATTTTGTCTATTTTTTCCTATTTTTATACGAGGCAAAATGATTAGCTGAGTAATGTGAGTCCCAGCAGGTATGGCTGAAATGTTTAAAGGTGAATGGGTCATAATTTTAATTTCTCCAGTAAAGTCCTCATCAATAACTTCCGGGAAAACATGAATCCCCTTTATAGTAGTGCTACTTTTTTCTAATAATAAACCTACAGTTTTTGGTGGTAATGGCCCAAAGATCCCTGTGGGCAACGCTTGTATTCCCATCTCAGGAGTTAATACGATGTCTGTGGTGGAACACAAGTCCAATCCTGCGCTGTCTGAGGTGGCCCTGAATAAATCTGTGATGTATTTCCTCTCAGGGACCCGTTCCCTTTTTGTCCCTGTATCTGCTCCGGAATTTGCAGTGCCCCATAACATTGTTGATTTGGGGCCTGGGGCTGGCCCCTCACCCAGTTTCCCTGGATGGGTTTTCCATCTTTATCTGTCTTAGACTTGCATTCATTAGCCCAATGCTTTCCTCTCCTACATTTAGGACATATATCTGGAGGCTTTTTTGTGGGAGCTGCTGAATTCTCGGGCTCGGCTTTGCGAGGACATTGAGCCGCTCGATGTCCCAATTTTCCACAAGTAAAACAAGCCCCAGAATGACTCCCTGCATGGAGTTTTGTCTGTTGATACATTACTTCTTTTATAGATTTTCCTTGTAAAGCTGCAGCTAGGGCTATACCTTAAGAAAAAGACGGTCCCACATCTGAGCACAAACGGATGAAATCTGACAAAGTCCCTTTCTTTCTGAATGGTCTAATAATCGCCTGGCAGGCAGAATTAGCATTCTCATAAGCAAGCTGTGTTATAAAAGATTGAGTAGCTACTGATGACCCAAAAGTCCGTCCTGCAGCAGTGCTAAGGCGAGACACAAAATCCTGAAAAGGTTCATCTGCTCCTTGTCTTATTTGAGAAACATGTTCTTCCTTACGGGAAGTATCTGGCAGCATTCGCCAAGCATGTTTAGCTGCTGTGGCAGTTTGGCCATAAGCGCCTGGCGCAAATCCCATTTGATTTCTTAGGTCAGCATACATGCCTTCTCCTGCTAGCATATCAAAAGTAATAGGGATCTGTCTTAAGGCATTCTCATTGGCCTTCTTTTTACAATTTTCATAAAATTCTGATTTCCATAAGAGATAATCGCCTCCGGAAAGGCAAGCATGAGCAATATGCTTCCAGTCCTCAGGAGGAGTAGCCTCACTGGATAAAGCATCTAAAATTGCCATGGTGAAAGGGGCAATAGGACCGTACTGTGCGCAAGCTTTTTTAAATTCCTTTACTTGCTTCCACTGAAAAGGTCTCCATTTTCTAATCCTGTTTCCTACCTGATCAGTTCTTTCAATAAGAGGATATACTCCAAATTGTTCCGTAGACTCCCCCTGGTTGCGAGCCTCCTCACAAGCCATTTGAAGAGGGGAGCGTACGAGAGAATCTAACCCTGGTTTAACATACCCCGGCGGGGGCTTAGTAAACATGTCCCAAATCGGTGGCTGCGGCGGTGGCAGCGGAGGGTCCCACTTACGGGGCTCCTCAGGAGGCGGTGTAGAAGGACTAATTATGGGGGGGTCTTTACCCCGAGGATCCCACTGATTTCTTAAAGAAATCTGGGGATCCAGAGGACAATTTTTTTCGCCCACAGCAACTTTGAGCTCGACTAATTGTCTCTGGCTAACAGGTTCTTTATTATGCATAGGAGCTTCCTTGGCACAGTCAACCCCCTCCCTTTTTCCCAGCTCTTTATTATGCTTAGCAAGTCCCTCTGCATATCTGACTCCCTCCCCCTCCTCTTTCTCCTCCGGAGAGGCGGCAGATGGAAGAATTTTTTCATTTCCAGCCTGTTTTATTTTCTCTAGTCTACAGCTCTCACGCTTAAGATTTAAGCAATCTCTGATCAAAGTCCATAACCCGAATGTTTCTATAGGGACCTGCTGAGGTCCTTGGACAATATAATAGTCCTGTAATCGTTCTCCAACCTTTTTTCCAGTTTCCAAGCTGACGGTACCTTTATTTGGAAACCTCAGGCAAACTTCCTTTACAAATTCTAAAAATTTACCTAATTGTTCTCTGCTCACCCTGCTGCCACGGGCGGCAAGTAGTTTCTTAAGTCCTCTAACATACAGGTCCTTGCTGCTAGCATGACCCATTTCTCTTTTCCCTGACTCGGCCCTTCTTTCAAACAAAGAAAAGCAAGCAGATGCCCGTCTGGCTGTGCCCCTTATGGGACCAAATCTGTCTTAACAAAGGTATGACAGAACCGGAACCTCAGATTAGGGCCCAAACAAGCTCCATAACACGAAGTCGTGGAGCTACCATTCACTCACACATTCATTTGACCGAAGGAACAGTGCCTTACTCACCGCGCATCCATGAAATAAGCTCCTCAATATGAGCCGGGCCCTAACCACGCGGTGTTCCTCACTGTTTCCCCTGTATTCAGGTCCCTGTTCGGGCGCCAAGTGTGACGTGCCAGCCGCCACAAATCGAACAGTACCTGAATGGGGGAGTGGGAATGAAAAAAGACAGTCACACAAAATGATGATGCGGCCGGTCTTCAGTGATCCTGAAGCGCGGAGTTTACTTTCCTTTACCAATTTATACCACCTGTGTATGTGCAGCTTAACAATCACGAGTGTGTATTACCTCATTGAGAGTAAATTTTTAACTTCTACATAGAAACTACAAAATCACTGAAACTTCCCCAAAGTCATTTTCTCAATGACAAAGCCCAGCAATTACCCTGATAATCATCAGTCCTCTGTGTCCGGGAACCGGCCACTACCACCTCATTCCTCAGCAGCTTGCAAGCACCCTCCAGGTGTAAGCAGAGACAATGCCTTAAGAGCTAAAACAAGTTAATCATAAACTGAGCCAGTCTGCAAGGCTACAGAATAACAAGAAATTATGGCTCCCCACAACATATTTTAAACATCTCTGATAGTTTATAATAGATTTTCAGAAGTAGATTTACTGGATTGAAAGTCATGAACACTTTTACCACCCTTGGTGCACCTTGCAAGAAACATAATATTCATTTGTTTTGCCACCAGTATTCTATGGGAATTCTCATTTCTTCATACACTCACCAGCACTTAATTCATGTTTTTAAAATAATTAGCTTATTGGTTTTAACAATTGTATGTACAGAAATGGACCCCCATTCTGTCATATATATTGCAAATGCTTTTCCTGTTGTTTTTTTTTAATTTATTGGGGTGACAATTGTTAGTGAAATTACATAGATTCCAGGTGTACAATTCTGTATTACATCATCTATAAATTCCATTGTGTGTTCACCACCCAGAGTCAGTTCTCCTTCCATCACCATATATTTGATCCCCCTTACCCTCATTTCCCACCCCCACCCCCTTTACCCTCTGGTAGCCACTAAACTATTGTCTGTGTCTATGAGTTTTTGTTTCTCATTTGTTTCTCTTGTTCTTTTGTTGTTTTTGGTTTATATACCACATATCAGTAGACTTGAAATCTATGTAATTTCACTAACAATTGTCACCCCAATAAATTTAAAAAAATAAACCTCATAGACACAGACAATAAAGACAAAATCCAAGCTAATAGCCACGGACTGAATGTGAGGTAAAAATGTAAACACATATCCAATGGTAAAAGGCAAAAATTGAGCTGGCAAAAGGGGTATAACACAATCTTTGATCAACAAGTATCTTATTCTGACCCATTGTTGAGCCTTATGTAGTAAGGCTAAAAGATAAAAAAAAATAAAGAAAAATATATATAAGTTGGGATATCAAAAACTGAATACTATATGGAAAATAGACTTCACAGAGTTAGTTCAGCAAAGCCACTACAAATGAATGATAAATCAACAACAACAATCCCAGGGTGGGGGAGATCAATATCTGGAATTTACACAATATCTAAATATTTAGATAAATATAAAAAGTTATCTAAAATGTTCAGTTTTCAACAACAGAAAAACAGTGATCCATGCAATGAAACAGGAAAGAGTGACCCCTACAAGAAAAAAATCACTTAGTAGAAACTGCTTTTGGAAGGCCCTAGATTTTGGACTTAGCAGAAAAACATTTGAAAGGAGCCATTGTGAATATGTTCAAGGAACTAAAGGAAACTATGCCTAAAGAATTTGAAAAAGTGTGATAATATCTTAGTGAATTGAGAATGTCAATAAAGAGTTCAAAATTATAATAAGGAACCCGTTGCAAATTTTGGATTTGAAAAATACCATTGCTGAAATGCAAAATGTAATAAAGGGGCTCAACAGTATATTTGAGCTGTTAAAAAAAAAGAATCAGTGAAGTAGAAGATAGGTCAATAGAGGTTATAAAATCTGAAGAACAGAGAGAATAAAGAGTGAAGAAAAATGATCAGAGACTTAGAGAAATGTGAAATAATACAAAACACACCAGTATACATTTAATGGTGGTACTAGTAGGAAAGCAGAGAGTGAGGGAAACAAAAATAATATTTGTGTAATAATGGTTGAAATTTTCCCAAATTTAAAAACTTTCGTCTATATATTCAAGAAACTCATGAAGCTCAAAGTAGATAAAATGCATAAATATTCACACTCAGATACATCATGGCCAAAATGTTGAATGCCAGAGGTAAAGAAAACATCTTGAAAGCAATAAGAGAAAAATGACTTATCAATTACAAGTTTGCACCAGTGATATTAACAGTGGACTTCTCATCAGAAACAATGGAGGCCACGAGGGAGAGGAACAGCATATTTAAAGTTCTAGAAGGCTTTTTTAGAAAATTAAGAACCAAAAATCTTTCTTTCTTCATTTTTTTAAATTATTGAGATGACAATTGTTAGTAAAATTGCATAGATTTCAGGTGTACAATTCTGTATTACATCATCTATAAATCCCATTGTGTGTTCACCACCCAAAGTCAGTTCTCCTTCCATCACCATATATTTGATCCCCTTACCCTCATCTCCCACCCTCCACCCCTTACCCTCTGGTAACCACTAAACTATTGTCTGTGTCTATGAGTTTTTGTTTCTCATTTGTTTGTCTTGTTCTTTTGTTGTTTTTGGTTTATATACCACACATCAGTGAAATCATATGGTTCTCTGATTTTTCTATCTGAATTATTTCGCTTAGCATTATACTCTCAAGTTCCATCCATGTTGTCACAAATGTTCCTATATCATCTTTTCTTACCACCGAATAGTATTCCATCGTGTATATATATCATAACTTCTTTATCCATTCATCTATCGAAGGACATTTTGGTTGTTTCCATGTCTTGGCCACCGTAAACAAAGCTGCAATGAACATTGGAGCACACGTGTCTTTATGGATAAATGTTTTCAGATCTTTTGGGTAGATACCCAGGAGAGGGATTGCTGGGTCATATGGTAATTCTATTCATAATTTTTGAGCAGCCTTCACACTTCCTTCCATAGTGGCTGCAAGAGTCTGCATTCCCACCAACAGTGTATCAGGGTTCCTTTTTCTCCACAGCCTCTCCAACACTTGTTATTATTTGTCTTGTTGATGATAGCCATTCTGACTGGGGTGAGGTGATATCTCATTGTGGTTTTTATTTGCATTTCTCTGATGATTAATGATGTTGAACATTTTTTCATATGTCTATTTGCCATTTGTATGTCCTCTTTGGAGAAATGTCTCTTCAGGTTGTCTGATGACTTTTTGTTCTATTTCTTTAAAAATTGCCATTGGGATTTTGAAGGGGATTGCATCAAATCTGTATATTGTTTTGGGTAATATGGCCATTTTAACTATGTTAATTCTTCCAATCCATGAGCACAGAATGTCTTTCCATTTCTTTGTGTCTTCTTCAATTTCTTTTAAAAATGTCTTATAGTTTTCAGCATATAGGTATTTCACATCCTTGGTTAAGCTTATTCCTAGGTATTTTATTCTTTTTGCTGCAATTGCAAAAGGAATTGTTTTTTTATTTGTTTCTTTTTCTGAGATTTCATTGTTAGTATATAGGAATGCAATGGAGTTTTGTACATTGATTTTGTAGCCAGCAACTTTACTGTATTCGTTGATTGCTTCTAATATCTTTTTGGTAGAGTCTTTAGGATTTTCTGTATATAGCATCATGTCATCTGCAAAGAGTGACAATTGAAATTTTTCATTCCCTATTTGGATGCCTTTTATTTCTTTCTCTTGCCTGATTGCTCTGGCAAGGACTTCCAACACTATGTTGAAAAGCAGAGGTGATAGGGGACAGCCCTGTCGTGTTCCTGAACGTAGAGCAAAGGGCTTCAGTTTTCACCATTAATTATGAGATTAGCTAAGAGTTTGTCATATATGGCCTTTATTATGTTCAGGTGTTTTCCTTCTATACCTATTTTATTAAGTGTTTTAATCATAAATGTATGTTGTATCTTGTCAAATGCTTCAACCAAAAATCTTATATCCAGCAAAAACAAAATACATTCGCAGAAAAAAAACAACAACAAACAAAAGAAACCAAATCCTTAGAGAATTTGTTGGTAAGAGAACTTCCTTTCAAGAAATACTAGTTTTCAGAATGAAAGCAAGTGACAGCAAACAGAAATTTGAATTCACATATAAAAAAAGTGTCCAGTAAAGGTAATTATGTGAGAAATTATAAAAGAAAGTTTAATTGCACATTTCTTCTCCTTTTCTTAACTAATTTTAAAAGTAATTGAAAAGAATAATATGTAAATAAATGTATTGTTGGGATCATAACTTATACAAATGTATTATTTAGAAATAATAGCACAAAGAAGGTAGGCAGGAGCAAAGTCATATTGGATTAAGAAAATGATGTCATATGGTAATGCAAATACACTAGAAGAAATTAAGAGAATCATAAAAAATAAATAAGATTAATACAACAAACTTCATAAATCTATACTTGCATTCCTATCTTCTTTGAGCTCTGTTAAATGATATAAAACTATAGAAGGTTATACTTACAAGTTTTCATTGTTGGGTTTGTGACATATATAATAGTACTAAGTGTAATAATAATAGCACAAAAAGGGGGTGTAGGAATGGATCTATAAAAGAGTAAATTTTGGATATTTCACTAGAATTAAGTTAGTATATATATGAAATAGATTCTGATAAGTTAAGATTGATATCATAAGGCCTAGAGCAACCACTAGAAAATGATTCAAAAATATAATAAAAATTATTAAAATAATTAAAATATTACACTAGAAAATATCCACTTACAAAAAAGAAAATAGTAATAAAGGAATAGAATAACAACCCCCCATGAGATCTATAGAAAACAAGATGCAATTTGGGAGATGTAAATCCAAACCTGTGCCAGTCAATAAGTATGCATGGATTAAATAATCCAATCAAAAAAAGAGATTTTCAGTTTGGATTTAAAAAAAAAGAAAAAAAACCCAAGATCTAATCACATGCTTTCTACACGAGACACCTTCACATGTTAGAAGCACATATTCAAAAAAGTGGAAAGTAAACATAGATATGGCATGCAATCCAGCAATCATAAGACACCAGGTGTGGCAATACTAATATTAGACATAAACAACTTAAAAAATGTTGCTATAGATAAAGAGAGATGTGTCATAATGATAAAAGAGACAATCCATTGGAATGATATAATAATTATAAAAGTATATGCACTTAAAAATAGGGCCCAAAATATATGAATAAAAACTGTCAGAATTGAAGGGAGAAATACAAAATACAACATTAATATTAGGGTATTTCAATACCTCACTTAAAATAATGGATAGAACAACTAAGGAAAAGATTAAAAAGCAAATAGAACATTTGAACAACACTATAACCAATTAATCTAACAGACATCTACAGAGTACTACCAAACAATGCTAGAATACACATTCTTCTGTAGTCTACATGGTCTGTTTCCAACATAGACAATGTTTTAGATAAAAATCATCCTCAATAAGTTTAAAAGGATTGAAATCTTACAAAACATGTACTTCAACCACAATAGGATGAGATTAGAAGTCAATAACGAAGGAAAATTGGGAAATTCACAAATATGTGGAAATTAAGAAACATACTCAGATATAACCAAGAGATAAAAACAGAAATAACAAGAAAAATGGAAAAGAAGAAAAAAATACCTTGACATGGATGAAAGTGAAACAAACATCCCAAAATTTAAGGGATACAGGTAAAGTAGTCTTCAGAGAGAAATTTATAGCTGTAAATACCTATATTAAAAATGAAAAAGAGTTCTGGTCAAGATAACGGAGTAGGTAAACACTGTGCTTACGTTCTCTCATGATCACATCAAAATTACAACAAAACAACCATCATTGAGAATTGCCTGAAACCTTGCTGATCAGAAGCCATACAACTAAGGACATATAGAGGAAGCCACCTCGAGACTGGTAGGAAGGGCAGAGATGCAGAATGGGCTGGTCCCACATCCGCATGTGACCATTAAAAATCGGGAGTGGTAGCTCGACTGTGGAGGTCCCCTCCTGAAGGAGGAAAGGGTCCCAGTGCCACACCAGGCTCCCCAGCCCATGGTTCTGGTGCCAGAGAGAGAAGTCCCCATGATTTCTGTTTGTTAAAACCAGTGGAGACTGTGGCTGAGTGAGATGGAATGTGGCTGGAATCCCAGGTGCTCCTCTTAAAGGGACTGCACACAGACTTAGTGACGGAATCACTGGCTCTGAGCTCCAGCCCTGGGGCAATAGCTGGAGTGGTGACAGGGACATACTGGGGTTGTGGGATTGAGTTATCTGGCTTCAGGACGAGGGCTGGAGGGGCAGCTTTCTCCTGTAGGAGGTGGCAGAAGCCATTGTTTCTTTGTTGAGCCCTCCCCCTTCCTGGCGTACAGAAGCAGGCGGCTGCCATATGTGAGTCTCCATCAAGCTGGCTGACACCATTTGTTTGCCATGCCCTGGTGATTCTGAAACCCCCCACTTCACCCAACTTTCAGGTACACCAAAGCCCTTTCCAGTGGCTTTTTCGTACAAACTGCCTGCCTTGGCTCCTGCTGCAGACTTTCCTAGGGTCTTTCAAAAGTTTGTGGAACCCAGACAATCAGCATCTGACTTGAGCATGTCCCATACCTCTGGCTGAGCAGCACTAAGCCCAGCACTAGTGGCATCTGGCCTTGGTTCCTAGTTTGGCCTCTTTAGGCAGTTCCAGGCATGGAGCAGGTGGTGGCCATTTGCAATTACTTTGTGGCTCCCACCCAGTTGCCCTAGGCGGGGCTTGGGCTGTGGCTGAACTTGACTTGCAGCAGGTCCCCTTCCAGGTGGCCCTGGGGCTGGTGGCCCTAGGGCTTGCACCCCCAGTGGCCAGCTTTGAAATTAGCTGGAGCATCTCCCAGTGGCCTACAAGGATGACACAACCTAGGGATGGATTGGGCATTCACCAGAGACCTGCTGAGGCAGATCATGCTTTGTAGAGCCAGCTAGCCCCTGTACCACAACTCCTCCACTGAAGTCACGGCCAGTCTTCACAAACAGTGAGCCCAAGGGTCAGTCCCTCCCACTGATGTGCAAACAGCAACCATGGCTCAACTACAAGAGGGCACACACAACCCAAACAAAGGTCACACCTGGAATGTGCAACTCAGGTGACAAGGAAGACTGTGCCATTGAGCCCCACAGCACAACTACTACATAAGGCTCCTTACTAAGACTGGGAGACATAGCTGTCCTACCTAATACACAGAAGCAGCACATGGAGGCAGCCAAAATGGGGAGAGAAAGAAACATGTCCCAAATAAAAACAACAAAGCTCCAGAAAAAGAACTAAACAAAATGGAGACAAGCCATCTACCAGATGCAGAGTTCAAAACAATGGTTATAGTGATGCTCAGTGATCTCAGGAAGAACTTCAATAAAGAGAAAGGAAACATAAAAATTGGGCTAGAAAACATAGAAAAGAACCAGTCATAAATAAGGAATACAATAACAGAAATGAAGAATACATTACAGGGAATCAACAGTAGATTAGATGAAGCCAAAGATCGAATCAGTGATTTAGAAGATAAGTAGCAGAAAACACCCAATCATAAGAGCAAAAAGAAAAAAAGAAATCCAAAAAAAAAAAAAGAAAAGAAAAAAAAAACCAATGAGGCGAGTTTAAGGGGCCTCTGGGGCAATATCAAGCATACCAACATTTGCATTATTAGGGTGCCAGAAGGAGAAGAGACAGAGCAAGAAGTTGAAAGCCTATTAGAAGACTTAATGACAGAAGTAGAGATCCAAGATGGCAGAGTAGATGAACAGTGTGCCTGCGTCCTTCTGTGAACACATTAAAATTACAAGTCAATTATAGAACAATCAACAAGGAGAACCATCTGAAGTCTAGCTGAACAAAGTCCTATAACTAAAAATATAAAGAGGAAGCCACGTGGAGACTGGTAGGACGGGCGGAGACATTGAACGGGCCCCAAACCTCCCTGTGGCAGTTTGAAAATCAGGAGGGATATCTTGGCTATGGAGATTTCCCCCCAGAGGAGCAAGGGACCACAGCCCCCCACACTAGGCTCCTCATCCCAGAGTACTAGTGCTGGAAATAGGAGCACCCACAACATATGTCTGTGACAAACAGTGGAGATTCTGACCATCCAGGTGGGACAGAAGGCTACAGGAAACCCAGACATCCTCTTAAATGGCCCATGCACAGACTTGCTTGCAGGCACTCACCTTGGGCTCTGGCGGAGAGACGGTGACTCCAGAAGTGTTGGAGACATATAGGGGTGAGGGGAGGCAGACTGAGGTGTGTGGCTTTGGGGGAGAAATGGAGGACAGTTGGCATTTTCCCTGTGTGAGGTCTCCCTCTTGTACAGCTGGCAGGTTGGTGCCATCTTTCTTGTGTTGAGCCTGCTCCCACCACAGCCAAATCTGAATCTGATTGGCCTAGTGAGCTCCATTGCTCCACACTGCTGACTTACTGGGACCCCACCACCCCAACTCCCTCAACACTGGCACCACTTTCTCCATAAGCAGCTAGCCCTGCTTGCATTACACTCTTTCTTGGAAAGTTATCAGATTCTGGCAGGCCTCCTTTGGGCAGTGACTGGCCTCAGTGTGCTCTGAGACTTACAGAGTAGCTCCAGGCTCAGCACTGGCACCAAACCAAAATTTCCATTAACCTCGTGACTACAACTCTTCCAACTGTAGTGATTCCCTGAGACCCTGCCTCACCCAACTTGCATACCACATGAGGCTCTATCAGCGGTTGAACCTTAAGAGAGACAGCAGGTGGCAGCAGGCCTCAGGGTGTCCTGGCTTTTTGTGGAGCTACTCCAAGCCTGGTACTGATGGTAGACATCCTCGGTTTATAGCGTGGCCTCTCCCATGTGCCTCCAAGCTTAGCACAGGCAGCAAACAACTGTGGATCACTTTGTAGCTCCTTCCAGGTAGTCTCTGAACAGTCACAGGCAGGGGGTGATCTGGGCCTGCACTGGAGACCCTCCCTAGAGACCCCAGAACCAACATACTGGGAGGTTGGCTTCAGACCATAGTAGAACACCACCCAATGAGCCCCACAAGTGGCACACACAAAGGGTGGTCTGAATAGGCACAAGACCTGCTGGGGAGAATCCCACTCAGTGGGGTAAACCCCCTCCCCCACAGCAGCCTGTAGGCTGTGGACGTGGTCAAACCCCACAGTCAGCCTGAGATTCAGTCTCACCTACTGACGTGCCAATAGCTATCAAGACTCAAATATAACAGGGCAGGACCCAACCCACACAAGGTACACTCCTGGAGCACCCAGAACAGGTGACCACGGAGACTGTGCCAGAGCCCCATAGGGCACCTACTATTAGGTATGTGCAAAAGTAATTGCAGTTTTTGCAATTTAACCTTTTAAACTGAAATTACTCTTGCACCAACCTAAGGCCACCCAGCCAAAACTTGGATACATAGCAAATCTACCTAATATAGAGAAACAGAGAGACAGCAAAAATGAAGAAACAAAGAAATGTGTCCCAAATGAAAGAACAGGAGAAAAATCCAGAAAAAGAACTGAACGAAATGGAGGTAAGCAACCTATCAGAGGGGAGGGAGGGTGATAGAAGAGGAAAAAGGGATCAAATATATGGTGATGGAAAGAGAATTGACTGTGGGTGGTGAACCCACAATGTGATATATAGGTGGTGTATTATAGAAATGTACACTTGAAACCTACATAAATCTACTAAGCATTGTCACCCCAATAAACTTTAAGAAAAAAAAATGGTTATAAGGATGCTCAAGGAACTTAGTGAAAACTTCAACCAATAGGTAGCAAGCATAAAAAGAGACATAGAAACCATAAAAATAACAGTCAGAAGTGAATAATACAGTAATTGAAATGAAGAATGGACTAGAAGGAATCACTAGCAGACTAGATGAAGCAGAGGATCGAACCAGCAATTTGAAAGATAAGGTAGCAGAAAACACCCAATCAGAACAGCAAAAAGAAAAAAGAATCCAAAAAAGTGAGGAGAGTTTTTGAAACCTCTGGGACAACACCAAGCCTGACAACATTCATATCATAGGGGTCCTAGAAGGAGAAGAGAGAAAGGAAGAGATTGAGAACCTATTTGAAGAAATAATGACTGAAAACTTTCCTAACCTTGTGAAGGAAATAGACATACAAGCCCAGGAAGTGCAGAGAGTTCCAAACAGGATAAACCCAAACAGGCCCACACCTAGACACATTATAATTAAAATGGCAAAGGTTGAAGACAAAGAGAGAATCCTAAAAGTAGCAAGAGAAAGGCAACTAGTAACTTACAAGGGAGCTCTCATAAGACTGTCAGCTGTTTTCTCAACAGGACTTTGCAGGCCAGAGGGGATTGGCACAAAATATTCAACGTGATGAAAAACAAGGATCGACAACCAAGACTACTGTACCCAGCAAGGGTATCATTTAAAATCGAAAGAGAGATAAAGTACTTCCCAAACAAGAAAAAGCTAAAGGAGTTCATCACCACCAAACCAGTATTACAAAGACTCTTAGAGGAACTTATTTAAGGGGAAAAAAATCAAAATTATGAATAATAAATATCTAAATATTTAACAATAATTATCTAAATAATAAATACCTAAATGTCTATCAAGAGTTACTTTCGATGTAAATGGATTAAATGCTCCAATCAAACGACATAGGGTTGCTGAATGGATAAAAAAAACAAAAACAAAAAAAACCCTTGCATATGCTGCCTACAAGAAACTCACTTCTGATTGAAAGACACACACACAGAGACAGAAAGTAAAGGGATGGAAAAATAACATTTCATGAAAATGGGAACAAACAAAGAAAGAAACAAACAAAAACCTGGGATAGCAATACTTACACCAGACAAAATAGACTTTAAAACAAAGGCTTTAAAACAAAGACCCAATAATCCCACTTCTAGGTATTTATCTGAAGAAAGCCAAAACACTACTTCAAGGGGATGTGTGCATCCATATGTTTATAGCAGCATTGTTTACAATGGCCAAGAGGTGGAGGCAGCCTTGGTATCTGTCGATGGACGAATGGATAAAGAAGAGGTGGTGCATATATATGTACAATGGAATATTGTTTGGCCATGGAGGGAATTGATTGTTTCAATCTGCAGTGGCATGGATGGATCTGGACGGTGTTGAGCTGAGTGGAGTATGTCAAACAGAGAAAGACATATGCAATGTGATTTTGCTTATATGTGGAATCTAAGAACAAAATTAACAAACAAAACAGAAACAAACTCATAGATACAGAGAACATTTGATGGTTGCCAGATGGGATGGGTGTTGGATATATGGTTGAAAAACGGGAAGGGATTAAGAAGTACAAATTGGTTGTTACAAAGTAGTTATGGGGATGTAGGGTATATCATAAAGAATATTGTCAATAATATTGTAATAACTATGTATGGTGTCAAATACTTACTAGATTTGTTGGGGTGATAGATGGGAAGGGGTCAGGGGTCGGTCAATAATATGGTAATAACTATGTATAGTGCCAGGTGGGTACTAGACTAGCTAGGGGAATCACTTCTTAAATTATATAAATGTCTAACCACTATGCTGTACATCTGAAATTAACATCAAATAATATTGAATGTCAAAGTATAATTGAAAATTTTTTAAGGGGAAAAAGGTGAAGGGGAATAAGAGGTCCTAATTTCCAGGTATTAAACAAAGAAGTCATTGGGGGTGTAATGTACAGCATGGGGAACATAGTTGATAATATTGTGATAGCATGGTATGGTGTCAGATGGTTACTGGATTTATCACGGTGATAATTTCTTTAGGTATGTAAATGTTGAATATGGTGTACACCTGAATATAATATAATGTTAGTGATATTTTAATAAAAATCTTAAAAAAGAGAGACTTGGGGGAAGGAAGAAGCTTAACTGAGGCTTAACATTTTGGTAATGTCCAGAACAAAGTGATGGTAGAAGGACATAGTGGGGCTCTAGGAGCAGGGCTGATGGCTGAAGAATCATATGACATACAAAATGGATAGTCAGGCTCCTTTATACTACCGGAACTTTCTATCTAGTTTGGAAAATAAGACCCAACACATAACATAATTTGAAGTGGAGTACAGCATAAGGAATAGAGACAGTGGAAATGTAATGGCTGTATGCGATGTCAGAGGGGTAATAGGTTGGGGGAGTGGGGTTATCACTTTGTGAAGTGTATAAATGAAAAATGTCTATTATATTGTTTTGTACACCTGAAACTAATTTAAAAAAGAATAAAAAATGCTATAGAAATGGAAGAAGTTTCACAAAGATGAACTAGAAAGGGTCACTAATTTGAAAAGCTCAGAGTCTGGTGGGGGAAACAGTCCTCAAAGCAATACCACAATACCTATGATAAAGGTACGGACAATATTTGATGGGAACAGAGGAGGAAAAAAATAACTTGCATGGCACCTGCAAGTCCAAAGGAGCCAGAAGTGCTTGTACCTGGTTTGTACGGATGAGTTGGAGTTTATCAGCCATCAAACCTGTGGGACTGGCACTCCAAGAAAAAGGAAGAAAATTTGCAAAGACTCAAGAGAATTTATTTGACAAATGTTTATTGAGAATTTTGTGTTCCCCAAATACTATTCAAGACACTGGGGCTATAGAGAAATTAATATGGCCTGTATTCAGGTCACTGGTGAATCCATGTATCCTGGACTGGTAAGGAAAACTTTCACAAACTAGTTCTCATAGTTCAAAAAGGCATGGCTCAAAGGATGAATGGGGAAAGCCACCTTGTCACCGAGTCAGTTCCTCACAAGGAAAGTCAATACTTTGTATAGTTACCATTATTACCGGCTTTGTACGTCCAGAAATTAATTTTTTTTTCATATATCCAGATGGAATTTGGCTACAAAGGACTGCCTTACATTGATAAAGTTATACCCAACCCAGATGGCACAGAAAATGAGATCAGTGATACATTTGGATGAACCATTTTAAATGTTAGTACATATTTAATGATTTGTAAGAAATGATACATTTTGTCTCATAAATTTCTTTTTATGGTCACTTGTTATTTGTGACAGTTGATGAGGAATTTTTAGTTCTGGAAATGATATAACTTTTCATTTTAAAATATAATTATTGATATATAGTGATATAATTCAAAGGAAAATAGTAGGCCTTATAAGTGCAATAATAAGATTAATAAATTAAAATTCTTAGCAAAGTTATGGCACATGCAAGTCCAATACTTATGTAGATTGGAGTCATTTGCTATTATAATAGTATTTACCTTGATCTAATATGGTAAAAAGAGTGATGATGCTAGAGACAGACCTGGGTCCAAATCCTAGGTACCCCACTTTCTGACCATAAGATAATTTCTTTTGCTTTTTCAACTCCAGATGCTTCCTCTGTGAAATTTCAATAATAAACTAACTCACAGGATCATTGGGAGAATTAAAGAAGAGGCTACGCAAAGCCCTTATCAAAATACCTGACATACAGTAAGCGATCAATAAATGTTAGCTATTATTATTGTCATTGTTTATGTTACTAGTGACCATCACTTCTCAGATCAGTGCTCCTTCTTTCATCATAGAAACCCAGGTTCCAGGAAGAACATGGGGTTGTTATTCAGGTGGGGGCAGGAGGATTGTCACAGGGTGATGAGGCTTGTCTCGTGATTCTCATGGTTCTCCTGACATGCTTCCCTTCCATTTTTTGTAAAGCCAGTTTGGAGAGGATTTTAGCCTTATAAATTTCCTTTGAGGGATCATGGTGTGCATACTATATTTTTCATAGAGTCCCTTGGAAAAGACAATGCTTTGCAGGAAATGTTGCATTTAGATATTTTGTAAGGGCTTTTGATTTTTTTAAGCTTCATTAGTATGGCATTGTAGGTACTGCTGAGTCACTGTCTGGTGCCAGGGAGAGCAGACTTTGCTGGAAATGAAGGTGATGTATGTCAAGATGAATGAGCTGGGTGTAGACCCTGTTTGTTTCTCACACTACAGCTGGCCATCCAGTATGATCCCACCTTGTCCCCTTTATGTTGGGAGTCTGCTTCCACATAATAAATACCCATAAACAGAGCATTTGAGTTCACACATGGAGTGAAGTGTGGTTTTCAGTGCCAACTTATATCAAGTCTTGGAAGCCATTTGAAGCCATTATCCTTCATGCAAGAAAGCCTAAGGGCCCTTTCACCAGGCAAGAGTCCTGTCCTTACCCGTGGCTCAAGTGTGACCTTGAGCAAGCTATTAAACAGGCCTCATAGATTCACACCGATCAATGGTGATACTTATGATGGCGAGGGTGGGAGAAGAGGATAGCCTTAGGCATGTTTTTCTTCAAATTTTCGGGTAATTTCAACAGTTTGTATATCCTGAGGTCAGTTTCTAGCAATTGCTGTTTTTGTTGATTCTGGTT
Organism: Rhinolophus ferrumequinum; assembly: GCF_004115265.2. Lineage (NCBI taxonomy): Eukaryota > Metazoa > Chordata > Mammalia > Chiroptera > Rhinolophidae > Rhinolophus > Rhinolophus ferrumequinum. The sequence continues at coordinate 83,286,600 of NC_046284.1, forward strand.
CACTCTTTCCTGCTTCATGGTATGTCTAGAAGTTATTTTTGTTTGTTTTGTTTTGTGCAAAACATTGTGAATGGTGCATTGTTTGAAATTTGGACTGGGTCATATTCCATAAAGGTTGTTCAGTTTTGTTCTGGCAGCTAGTTAAATTATTGTTGGGTCCTTTTGTCTGTCAGGCTTGCTTTCATTCTTTTCATTCTTTATGAATCAGTTTTGAACTTAGTTCTAGGGCAGAGTATTTTATTCCTAATGCCTGTCCTCTGTGTCACCTGAACTGAATGCCTACAATGTTCAGCAAGGTCTCTGCACTCAGCCCCACAGCAGCTGCTCTGTCATAGACTTCTTGGAGTCTTGTCCTTAGCCTAGGACAAGAACAGCTTCCTTCTCTCCAAATAAGACCTGTAAATTTCAAGTGCTTCAGCAGCTGCAAAACCCAGTCTCCTCAACTTAATGAAATGTCTGTGCTTTGTTTAGGTTCCACTTCCTTGTGCCACCATCTGGTATGTGCCCCCAGGCAGCAAGTTGTGGCAAACATTTGTTTCATATCATGGATATCCTTCTTACAGAGATCACAATTCTGTAGTCTCTGTGGTTCAATCATGCCAAAGAGTGACCTAATGAATTATGTACAATTTCATAATTATTTATACTATAAATGCATGTCAGGGGCCAGCTACTATGTGATACCAGTTGGTATCAATAGTTTTCAAAATCTCAATAAACATTCTATTGAGAGGCAGGAATTGAATGTCCAATTGGACTTGAAACATTTTTTGTTGCTTTTTGAAATACACAGATTGATTTAGAAACAATACAAGATCTAATATTCTGTGCCATCCTCTCCTAGGAAAAGGTTATTTAATCTCTGGTGTAAGGGAAGCAAACTTCAAGTCCACAGAGTGGGATTGTGTTAGAGAAGGGCCATACTGCATTGATTTTAGACAAAGCAGACTTCAGAGCAAGGAATATTGTCAGAGATAAAGAGAGGAATTACATAATGATAAAGAGGTCAATTCCCCAAGAAGGCATAACAATCCCTAATGTGTATGTGCCCAACAAAAGAGTATCAAAATATGTGAGGCAAAAATTGATACAACTGCCTAGAGAAATAAATGAATCCACTATAATACTTGGAGACTTCAACACCCATTTGTCAGAAACGGACAGATCTAATAGGCAGAAAACTGATAAGGGCATAGTTGAACCCAACAGCCCTATCAAAACTGGCTGTAATTCACATCTATAGATTATTTTATCCAACAACAGCAGAACACACATTCTTCTCAAGTTACATGGAACATTCACCATGTAGACCACAGTCTGGGCCATAAATACACCTTAACAAATTTAAAAGAATAGAAATAACACAAGACAACAATTGAAGTAAACCAAAAATCTATAACAAAGATAGCTGGAAAATACCAAAATACTTGAAGATCAAACAGCATACTTCTAAATAACACATGGGTCAAATAAGGACTGTCAAGCAAAACTGAAAAAATATTTTAAGCTTAATGAAAATGAAAAAAACAAATTATTTAAATTCATGCGATGCAGCAAAAACAGTGCTTAGAAGGAAATTTATAGCATTGAATGCGTATATTAGAAAAGAAGAGAGAGCCAAAATCAGTAATCTCAGCTTCCACTTTAGGAAACTAGAAAAGAAGAGAAAATTAAATACAAAGTATGAAGAAAACAAATAATAAAAATTAGAGAAGAAGTCAATAAAATTGGAAACAGGAAATCAACAGAAAAAAATCAATGCAGCCAAAAGCTGTTTCTTTGTAAAAATAAATTAAATCTATAAGTCTTTAGCCAGGCTATGAAAAAAGAGAGAGGACATAGATTACTAATATTAGAAATGAAAGCAGAAATAACAGTACAGATTCCATGGAAATTAAAAAGATAATAAAGGAATATTATGAACAACTCCATGCCCACAAGTTTGATAACGTAGACAAAAATGGACCAATTTCTTTTTTTTTAAGAGTTTTTTTTTTTAAATGTATTGGGGTGACAATTGTTAGTAAAATTACATAGATTTCAGGTGTGCAATTCTGTATCACATCATCTATAAATTACATTGTGTGTTCACCACCCAGAGTCAGTTCTCCTTCCATCACCATATATTTGATCCCCCTTACCCTCATCTCCCACCCCCCAACCCCCTTACCCTCTAGTAACCACTAAATTACGTTCCCCAGATTAATTTTCAAACCCCGTGGCCATCCTGTGGTCACCGACTGCCCTCCAATCCCCTCACCCTCCCCCCCCGCCCATCTAGCAACCCTCAGTTTTTCCTCTTTGTCTCCAAAACTGTTTCTGATTAGTTCATTCACTTATTCTTTTCTTTAGATTCCGCACCAATTTCTTGAAAGATACAATATGCCAAAACTCACACAAAAAGAAATAGATGATCTGAATAGGCCTGTATCTATTAAAGAAATTGAATAAATTATTAATAACCTTCAAAACAGAAGGCACCAGACCCAGATGGGTTTACTGATGAATTCCACTAAACATTTAAAGAAAAAAATTATAATTATAATAATTCTCCACAATCTCTTTCAGAAGCAGAGGAAGTACTTCCTAACTCATTCTATTGTTTTTGAATGAGCAATAGCTCGTCTCACCACTGCTTTGCAATGTAGCGCTTGAAGTCCTAGCTAACCCAGTAAAACAAGAAGAGTAAATAAAGGTATACAGATTAGGAGGGAAGAAATAAAACTGTCTTTGTTTGCAGATGACATGACTGATCATCTATACAGAAAATCTGAAAGAATCAACCAAAAAAACTTCTGAAACTAATTAATAATTATACCAAGGATTCAGGATACAAGGTTAATATATAAAATCATCAGAGAAAAGAAAATTAAAACCACAATGAGATATTACCTCACACCTGTCAGAACGGCTATCATTAATAAATCAACAAACAAAACGTATTGGCCAGGATGTGGAGAAAAGGGAATCCCTCATGAACTGTTTGTGAGAATGCAAATTAGTGCAGCCTAGAGGGAAGACAGTTTGGAGTTACCTCAAAAAATTTAAAACAGAACTACCTTATGACTTAGAAATTCCACTTCTGAGTATTTATCCAAAGAAATCCAAACACTAATTCAAGAAGGTATATTCACACCTGTTTTTATGGCAGCATTATTTATAATAACCAAGATATGGAAACAACCTAAGTGTCCATGGATAGACCAAGAGATAAAAGAGTGGTACATATATACAATGGAATATTACTTGGCTATAAAAATGAATAAAATCTGGGGAGGACGGGTGGCTCAGTTGGTTAGAGTGTGAGCTTTGGGCAACAGGGCTGCCGGTTCAATTCCCACATGGGCCAGTGAACTGTGTCCTCTGCAACTAGAATGAAGACAGTGAGCCGCCACTGAGCTCCCGGGCAGCCGGATGGCTCAGTTGGTTGGAGTGTGTGCGGTCAACTACAAGGTTGCCAGTTTGACTCCTGCAAGAGATGGTGGGCTGTGCCCCCTACAACTTAGATTGAACAATGGCAACTAGACTTGGAGCTGAGCTGCAACCTCCACAACTAAGATTGAAAGGACAACAACTTGACTTGGAGCTGATGGGTCCTGGGAAAAGCACATTGTTCCCTAATAAAGTCCTGGAAATACACTGTTCCTCAATAAAGTGCTGTTCCCCTTCCCCCCCCCCAAAGAAAATCTTAAAAAAAAGGAATAAAATCTTACCATTTGCAACAATATGGATGGACCTAGAAGGTATTATACTAAGTTAAATAAGTCAGACAAAAACAAATACCATATGATCTCCCCTATATGTGGAATCTAAAGAACAAAATAAATGAACAAACAAAATAGAAAGAGACACATAAATACAGAGAACAAACTGATGGTTGCCGGAGGGGAGGAGGATTGGTGAGCTAGGTGAAAAAGGTGAAGGGATTAAGAAGTACAAATTGGTAGTTACAAAATAGACATGGGAATGTAAAGTACAGCATAAAGAATATAGTCAATAATGTTGCAACAACTATGTGTAGTGCCAGGGATGTACTAGACTAATCAGGGGGATCACTGCATAAATTATATATATATATATATATATATATATATATATATATATATATATATATATATATGTATATATATATATATATACACATATATACATATATATATGTATATATATGTATATATATGTATATATATGTTTATGTCTAACCATTATGCTGTACATCTGAAACTAATATAAAATAATATTGAATGTCAATTGTAACTGAAAAAAATGAAAATGAATCAGACCTAAATATAAAATATAAAACTCTGAAGATAACATAGGAGAAAATCTAGATGAACTTGGGTTTGGCTGTAACTTTTTAGATATGACACCTAAGGCACAATCCATGAGAGAAACAATTGATAAGCTGGACTTCATTAAATTAAAAATTTATGCTCTGCAGAAGTCTGTCAACAGAATAAAAATTGAGTCACAGACTGGGAGAAAATATTTACAAATGACATATCTAATAAAGGACTGTTATCCAAAACATACAAACAACTCTCAAAACTCAACAATAAGAATACAACCAACGCAATTAAAAAATGGACCAAAGAGCTTAACAGATACCTTACCCAAGAAGGTATACAGTTGGTACGTAAGCACATAAAAAGGTGCTCAATCATGTCATCAGGGAAAAGCAAATGAAAACTTCGATAAGATACCACTACACACCTATTAGAATGGACAAAATTCTGACCACTGACAACACCAAATGCAGACAAGAATATGGAGCAACATGAACTCTCATTCATTGCTGGTGGTAATGTACAATGGTGAAACTACTTTGAAAGACAATTTGGCAGTTTCTTGCAAAAGTAAACCTACTCTGACCATATGATCTAACAAGTGCTCTACTTGGTATTTACCCACATAAGTTAAAAACCTGCACACAGATATGTATAGCAGCTTTGTTCATATTTGCCAAAACTTGGAAGCAATTAAGTATCCTTCAGTAGGTGAATAGACACACAAAACAAAACAAAAAGAGTAACATCACAGAAATGGCAGCATGAGGAGTGCTTCTTGAAATCTCCCCTGGAAGTTACAACAAATTGAACAGCTATAATTCAACAAAGAATTCCCTTCGCAACACACAAGCACGCTAGAGAGACCCGCACATTGAGTCACCTGAAAGTGCGCAAATCGGGTGAACAGGGGAGGAGAAAAGGAGGAAGTGCAAAGACATGGTCCCCAGGCTGCAGGATGCAGACCAGAGCTCACTGCAGTATTGGGAGAGGGAGGAATCCAGGCTGCAGGTGGCACACAAACTCGCTGTGGCACACAAACCTGCCTGAGGGATTAGCACATAAGACTGCTGAATGCAGCATTCAGGGGAGAGACCTCAGGTGAGAACTGTAGTTTAAGTCCTCACTGCCAGGCAGAAAGCAGAAAACAAAGACATGGAGCTTGGCCAACTCCCCAACCTCCCAGAGCTCACCCCATCCCCACTCTCCCAATGTTAGAAGCATGCTCCAGAAGAAACTTTAGCAGCGTCCCTTTGAAAAACAGAACACCTACAACCCTGAAAAGTGGAGCGGTGGTTCCACAGCTGCAGATGCACACTCTGGTGATAGAGAAAGAGCTGTAGGGGCTAGACAGCTGTAGGCTGGTCAGAGCCAGAAAATGCACCAGCCACCTCTCACAGCCCAACCCTCCCCCACCTTTCTGGGTGAGGCAACCAGAGCAGCTGAGACACACAGGTTCTGCACCAGGCTGCAGGGGCAGCATCGGGATTTCAGAAGCACAAAACTCTATTGCCCTCCACACCTTCCCACGGAAGCAGTGCCCTGAAACCCAGGTAACCTGTTCACAGAGGAAAAGTGCACCCTCCAGGGAACCCTCCATTGCGTGAGAAGGCAGAACACAGCAAGAGAAAATGTAATACTACAGCATGAGAGAAAATAAAAGGCTGTAGTGGAAGAGAAAATAAAGCATTCCAGTAACACTTATTGGAAAGCAAAAGAAAAACCTCTTTATATCCACCTGCTGCTGAACCCACTCCTGTAGATGCCCAGGAAGAGAAATTATAATGCATTAATTGCCATGCATAGCCAAGGTAACAAGGCAGCTCAGAAAGGCAGCTCAGAAAGAAAATGAACTTAAAGACATGGAAATATGTGACTTAAATGACAGAGAATTCAAGATTGCAGTTCTGGACAACATCAAGCACAACAACATTCACATCATAGGAATACCAGAAGAAGAAGAGAAGGAGCAAGGGTTCAAGAACATATTTGAAGAAATAATGAGAGAAAACTTCCCCACCTTGGTGAAATAAATTGACATACAAGCCCAGGAAGTGCAGAGAGTTCCAAACAAGATGAACCCAAACAGGCCCATACCAAGACACATTATAGTTAAAATGGCAAAGGTTAAAAACAGGATAGAATATGAAAAGCAGCAAGAGAAAGACAGTGGGTTACATACAAGGGAATTCCTATAAGACTATAAAATGACTTTTCTACAGAAACTCTGCAGGCCAGAAGGCAGTGGCAGGAAATATTCAAAGTAATGAAAAACAAAGGCCTACAACCAAAATTGCTGTACCCAGCAAGGGTATCACTTAAAATTGAAGAAGAGATAAAGAGCTTCTCAGAAAAGAATAAGCTAAAGGAATTCATTACCACCAACCCAGCATTGCAGAAAATGTTAAAAGGACTTTTCTAAACAGAAGAAAGGGGAAAACAAACTAAAAAGGAAGACCAGAAATACGAATAACAAAACGGAAATAAATATGTTCCTATGAATAATCTCTTTAAATGTGAATGGGCTAAATGCTCCAATCAAAAGACATAGACTGGATTAAAAAACAGGACCCTTGCATACCCTGTTTACAAGAGACTCATCTCAGATGAAAAGACACACACAGACTGAAAGTAAAGGGATGGAATAAGATATTTGACGCAAATGGAAATGAGAAAAAAATTGGAGTAGCAATACTTATTTTGGACAAAATAGACTTTGAAATGAAGACTACAATAAAAGACAAAGAAGGGCATTACATAATTATAAAGGGATCGATCCAATAAGAGGACATAACCCTAGTAAACATCTATGCACCCAACATAGGAGCTCCTAAATATATAAAATAGTTTATGACTGACATAAATTCAGAGATCAACAGTAGCACTATCGTAGTAGGAGCTTCACCCCATTGTCAGAAATAGACAGATCCTCCAGACAGAAAAATCAACATGGAAACAGTGGCCTTAATTGACCGTTGGACAGTTGGATTTAACTGATATTTTTAGGGCATTTCACCCCAATGCAGTAAAATACACATTCTTCTCAAGAACACATGGAATATTTTCCAAGATAGACCACATGCTAGGCCACAAAACACGTCTCAATAAATTTAAGAAGATTGAAATCATATCAAGTGTCTTCTCTGACCACACTGCTATGAAACTAGAAATCCATTATGAGAAGATATCTGGAAAACACACAAATACATGGAGCCTGAATAACATGATACTAAGTAGCGAGTGGGTCAATAATGATCAAGGAAGAAATCAAAAGATACCTCAAGACAAATGAAAATGAAAACACAACTACCCAAAATCTATGGGATGCCATGAAAGTAGTCCAGAGAGGGAAATTCATAGCAATGCAGGCCTATCTAAAAAAAAAAAAAAAAAAGAAAGAAAGAAAAAGCAAAGAGAAATCTCAAATCAACAGGCTATCATTACACTGAAGGGAACTGGAAAAAGAATAGCAAAACAAGCCCAAAGGGAGTACAAGGAAGGAAATAATAAAAATCAGGGCAGAAATAAAGACAAAAAAAAAAAATACAAAGGATCAATGAAACCAAGAGCAGGTTTTTTGAAAAGGTAAACAAAATCTACAATCCCTTACCCAGAATCACCAAGAAAAAGAGATAGGATCCAAATTAATAAAATCAGAAATGAAAGAGAAGTAACAACAGATACCACAGTAATGCAGAAAATTTTAAGAGAATACTATGAATAACTATATGCCAACAAGTTAGACAATCTAGAAGAAATGGATACATTTCTAGAAGCATACAATCTTCCAAGACTGAATCAAGAAGAAACAGAAACTCTGAACACACCAATTACTACCAAAGATTCAGTAATCAACAAGCTTCCAACAAGCAAAAGTCTTGGACCCAATGGCTTCACAGGTGAATTTTATAAAACATTCAAAAAAGAATTAACACCTATTCTCAAACTATTCCAAAAAATCCAGAAAGAGGGAAGGCTCCCAAGCACATTTTATGCGGCCACAATTGCTCTGACCCCAAAATCAGACAAACACATTACATAAAAAGAAAACTAGAGGATGATATTCCTAATGAACACGGATGCAAAAATCCTCAACAAAATACTGGCAAACCGGATTTAGCAATACATGAAAAAGATCATACACCACGATCAAGGGGGACTTATTCCTCGTAGTATGCAAGGTTGGTTCAATATCCGCAAATCAATCAACGTGATACACCACATTAACAAAATGAAAAATAAAAATCATGATCACATCAATAGGTGCAGAAAAAGCATTTGACAAAATTCAGCAGTGTTTTATGATAAAAACTCAGCAAAGTGGGAATAAAATGATCATATCTCAACATAATAAAGGCCATATATGGTAAACCCACACCTAACATCTTACTCAACAAGGAAAGGCTAAAATCTTTCCCATTAAGATCAGGAACAAGACAGTGTTGCCCACATACACCACCTTTATTCAACATAGTTCTAGAAGTTCTAGCCAAAGCAATAAGACAAGAAAAAGAAATAAAAGACATCCAAATTGGAAAGGAGGAAGTAAAATTGTCTTTATATGCAGATGACATGATACTATATATAGAGAACACCAAAGACTCCACCAAAAAATTATTAGAACTGATAAACGAATTTAGTAATGTAGCAGGATACAAAATTAATATTCAGAAATCAGTTGCATTTGTATACACCAATAATAAACTATCAGAAGGAGAAATCAAGAAATCAATCCCACTTACAGTTGCTTCAAAAACAATAAAATACCTAGGAATAAATTTAACCAATGAAGTAAAACACCTGTACTTAGAAAATTATAAGACACTGAAGACATAAATCAAAGAAGATACAAATAAATGGAAATACCATGTTCATGGATAGGAAGAATTAATGCAGTTAAAATGTCAATACTACCTAAGACAATATGTAGATTTTTACGCAATTCCTATCAAACTGCCAATGACATTCTTTGAGAAATACAACATATAATCCTAAAATTTATATAGAACCATAAGATCTCGAATAGCCAGGGCAATCTTGAGAAATAAGAACAAAGTGGGAGGTATATCACGCTACCTTACATCAAATCATACTATAAGGCTATAGTAATCAAAACAGTATGGTACTGGCATAAAAACAGACATATAGATCAATGGAACAGAACAGAGAACCCAGAAATTAATCCATTCATTTATGGTAATTTAACCTATAACAATGGAAGCAAGAATTTACATTGGGGTAAAGACAGTCTATTTAATAAATAGTACTGGGCAAACTAGACTGACGCATGGGACAAAAGTGAAACTGGACTACCTCCTTATGCCATATATGAGAACAAATTCAAAATGGATTAAAGACTTAAAAGACCCGAAACCATAAAACTCCTAGAAGAAAATATAGGGAGTAAATTCGCAGACATTACCCTGAGTAATATTTTTAGTGATATATCCCTTTGGGCAAGGGAAGTAAAAGAAAAGATAAACATATCAAACAGAAAAGATTTTTTCACAGCAAAGGAAACCATCAATAAAACAAAAAGGCAGCCTACTGAATGGGAGAAGATATTTCTCAATGATACATCTGATAAGGGGTTAATATCCCAAATTTATATAACAATCATTCTGTTCAACATCAAAAAACAAAAAACCCAATTTAAAAATGGGCAGAGGACATGAAGAGGCATTTCTCTAAAGAGGGCATACAGATAGCCAACAGACATGAAAAAATGCTCAACCTCACTAATCATTAGAGAAATGCAAATAAAAACCACAACGAGATACCACATCACTCCAGGCAGAATGGCTATCATCAACAAATCAACAAACAACAAGTGCTGGCGAGGTTGTGGAGAAAAGGAAATCCTGGTGCACTGTTCGTAGGATTACAGATTCGTGTAGCCACTATGGAAATCAGTAAGGAGGTGTCTCAGAAAACTTGAAATGGGTGGTGAACACACAATGTAATTTATAGATGATGTGATACAGAATTGTACACCTGAAATCTATGTAATTTTACTAACAATTGTCACCCCAATAAATTTTAAAAAAATGTTAAAAAGAGTAAGTTTTCAGAAAGAAAAAATTACAACTACAAAGGAGTCAGATTGAGATTAACGTATAAATGCAAGAAAACTGTATGTAATATTCGATTAGATACAATAACTAGTATCTTGATGATATGTTATATATTATACAAATATCATATTAGCATGTAATAAGTTTACCGATAATTTGGATTCTGGTTAACCATCTTGAATATGGTGGTAAATAAATGTAATTCTCTATTTTCAGATATGTAATGACTTTAAAATTACTCTTGGAATAAATATTCAGGCAAAAATAAAATAAAATAAAGTAAATCCAGGAGAAATAAAAACAACAACAACAAAAAAACTAGAAATGGAACTACCTTATGACCCAGCAATTCCACTGTTAGGTATCTATCCAGAGAAATCCAAGATGCAAATTAGAAATACAAATGCACCCCTATGTTTATTGCAGTGCTATTTACAATAGCCAAAACTTGGAAAAAACCAAAGTGCCCATTGGTAGAGAACTAGATTAAGAAACTGTGGTACACTTATACAATGGAGTATTACTCAGCTATAAAGAAGAATGAAATCTTACCATTGCAATGATATGGATGGACCTAGAGAACATTATGCTAAGTGAAATAAGTCAGTCAGACAAAGACAAATACCACATGATCTCACTTACATGTGGAATCTAAAGAACTGAATAAATGAGCAAAGTAAACAGAAATAGTCTCAGAGATATAGAGGAAAAACTGATGGTTGCTAGAAGAGAGGGTGTGGGGATGAGGGAGAAGGGGAATGGATTAGCATAAACTGGTAACTACAGTATTGCCATAGGGATATGAAAGACAGTTTGGGGAATATAATCAATCGTGTTTTACAGATTTGGTAGGGTGTCAAATGGGCACGTGTCTTATTAGGGAGACCACTTCATGGATGGTGTAGATCCTTAGGCACTGCACAGTACACCTAAAGCTGAAGCTGAATAATATTGTATGTCAACTATAATTTAATATATATATATATATGTATATATATATACATATATATACATATATATATATGTATATATATATGAATGTATATAGTTACGGGATATGGAGTACAACATAGGGAATTGAGTCAATGGAATTGTAATAGATATACACAATGTCAGAGGGGCAATAGATTGCGTGAGAGGGGTTACCACTTTGTGAGGGGTGAAATGTCTAAGTATTGTATTGTTTTGGACACCTAAAACTATTTTAAAAACTGAATGAAGTTCTGAAAAAACTCAATGAGATGCAAGAAAACCCAGAGAGGGAGTTTAATGAACTCACAAACAATCAAAGAACAAAATGAACATTTTACTAAAGAGATCGAAAATTTTTAAAAAGAACCAAATAGAAATTCTGGAGATTAAGAACTCAATAAAAGAAATGAAGAATGAAATGCCCAGCTTAGGTAGTAGAGTTGACCAGATGGAGAAAAGAATCAGTGACATCGAAGATAGAAATCTGGATTTGACACAGATAGAAGAAGAGAGAGACTTGAGAGTTTAAAGAAATGAAAGAACTCTACGAGAACTTTCTGACTCTATCAGAAAGAGCAAACTAGAATAATGGGTATACCAGAAGAAGAAGATAAGGAAAAGGGAACACAGAGTATATTCAAACAGTCAACAAGAACTTCCCAAACTTAAAGATGAAAAAAGAAAAAGAAAGAAAAGAAAACAAAAACCTTCCCAAACTTGTGGAAAGAACTGGATTCTTGAATTCAAGACGCAAAGAAAACATATAATTACCTCAATCCCAACAGGCTTTCTCAAAGGCACATTGTATTGAAGCTCTCAAAAATTAACAACAAAGAAAGAATTGTCAAGGTCTGGACAGGGAAAAGGAGACAGTAACCTACCAAGGAAAGCCCATTAGATTCTCAGCAGATAGTCTACAATCCAGGAAGGAGTGCAACCAAATATTGAAACTACTGAAAGAGAAATTATGAATCAAGAATAATATATCTAGCAAAGATACCCTTTAGATATGAAGATAAAGACCTTTCCAGACACACAGAAGCTGAGGGAATTTTCTAACACATGATCTGCATTACAAGAAACACTGAAGGGGGCTATTCGACCTGAAACAAAAAATCAAAAGAATAGAAGACCATGAGCAGTATTACAAACGGACAGACAACAGCAAGAAATGGCATCCACTACACAAAATAGGTCATTGTACACCTAAACATAACATAAAGGGTAAAGAAGAAAAAAAAACATTAAAAAAAGGGAAAGGACAAGTGACTACTGCAATTCAGAAACCACCCTACAGCATAACTAAGGATAACTTGTGACAATAAAAACAAAAAAGGGGAGAGAGTAAAGGTCTGAACCTGCAAAGGTGAATGGAGATAAGAAGCATGGTGAAGAAAAAGGACTACTGTATATGTACAAAACATTCTTTCACATAAACTTAATTAATGGTAACCAGTCAAAAAAAAAAATCCAGAACTGAGATATATAACATTAAAAAAAAAAAAGTAGAAAATCTTGGAATACCACCATACTGAAATAACTCACAGCAACAAAATGTCAAAGAAAAAATGGAGGTATGTCATCAAAATGGCGATGTGAGGTGAGCCTCTGGAAATCTCCCCTGGAATTTCCAACAAATTGAAAAACTATATGTCCACAAAGGACTCCCTGCACAGCAGACAGGCAAGACAAAGAGTCTCACCACTGAATTCACCTAAAGGTGGGCAAATTGCGCGAGCAGGAGAGGAGGGAAGGGAGAAGTGTGAGGACGGAAAAGTGCGGGCCCAGGACATGGACCTAGCTCAGTGCTGCAAGCTCGCTGCATCCTGGAACTACCGCAGCTGGGGGAGAAGGAAGAACACGACTAGTAGGGTTCCATTTATGGCCCACAGGGCTTAGGGGAAAGCATATAACACGGCTGAAACCAATGCTCATGGCAGAGACCTACGAGCAAAGACTGTGGGAAGAAGGCTGAAAACGGTGGTTTAAGCTGTGGGGATAGAGCCAGGAGTGCAATTTCCAGGCTCTCGGCCCCACATGGAAAGGTGCTCACTTGGGTAGTAAATGGCCATCAAGTGTGATTGGATGGCCATCAGCTGTGGCTAGTTGGTCGTCAGCTGTAATCAGTGAGCCATTTGCCACTAATATGATTGCCGTGGTGACACTAACAAAAACATTGGGGCTAGCAAGAAGATGGTGGCTGGCAAGTGCAGATTGCAGTTAGCATGGCATAGTACGGTAAGGATTGCGGACTGCAGAGAAGTGGACGGCAGGTTGCAGATAGTGTGGCTCCTGCTTCCTGTGTCTCCAACCCAGCCGGCAGCGAGACTATAGTGGTATGACTCCCCTATCTATGGCTCCGTGGGTGTTCCTTTTTGACCTAGCCATATCCTGCGTTCTTATGCGGGGAGTGGGACCAGAGACCCTGCATGCCACCATGCATGACATAAGCCCTCACTGCTGCAGAGAACGGAAGCCTTAGGCAATGAGACTACCACCCCCTCTCTACCCTCCCAGAGCTTGCCCCGCTCCAACCTGCCCGGTGCTAGAAACGAAACAGTAGCAGTGTCAGATCAAAAGAACAGAATATCTGCAGCTCTGAGAACTATGGTTCGCAGACACAGATTCGCAGCCCAACTAGTTCCGGCAAACGGGAGGGAGCTGTGGAGGCTGGACTGGCTGTGGTTGTGGTCTCTGCCATTGCTCTGGGCCCTCTCTCACAACGCACCCCACCACTGTCTCCACCTATATGGGCGGACCTCTGCAGGAGTAAACAGAACTGCTAAAACACGTGGGCTCTGAATCTGGTGCAGGAAGAGCTCTGAAACTTCAAAAGCTCTCTGCAGCCCCACAGGGAAGTGGCGCCCTATGACCCAGTCGAACTGTTAACAGAGGAGAAGCCTGCCTTCCAGGGAATCCCCCCATTGGGTGAGAAGCTGGAATAGTGCAGAGAAAACATAACACTACAGTGTGAGAGACAAAAAAAGGCTGCAGTCGGAGAGAAAATAAAACATTAAAAACAACACGTACTGGAAAACAAAAGATCTCTTCCTACCAACCTGTTGCAGAACCCACTCCTGCAGATGTGTAGGAAGAGAAATAATAAATCGTTAATTGCCACGAATAACCAAGGCACAACATAACTCAGAAAGAAAGTGAAAAATCTCCAGAAAATGAACTTAAAGATATGGAAATATGTGACTTAAATGACAGAGAATTCAAGATTGCAGTTCTGAAAAGACTCAACGAGATGCAAGAAAACACAGAAAGGCACTTTAATGAACTCAGAAACACAATCAAAGAACAACCTGAACATTTTACCAAAGAGATTGAAATTTTAAAAAAGAACCACATAGAATTTCTGGAGATTAAGAACTCAATAAAAGAAATTAAGAATGAAATAGCCAGTTTAGGTAGTAGAGTTGACCAGATGGAGGAAAGACTCAGTGACATCGAAGACAGAAACCAAGAAATGACATGGATGGAAGAAGAAAGAGACTTGAGGCTTAAAAGAAATGAAAGAATTCAACAAGAACTTTCTGCCTCAATCAGAAAGAGAAATATAAGAATAATGGGCATACCAGAAGGAGAAGAAAGAGAGAAGGGAACAGAGAGTATATTCAAACCAATAGCCAATGAGAGCTTCCCAAACTTGTGGAAAGAACTGGATCCTGGAATCCAAGAAGCAAATACAACACCTAATCACCTCAACCCCAACAGGTCTTCTCAAAGGCACATTGTATTGAAGCTGTCAAAAATCAGTGATAAAGAAAGAATCCTCAAGGCAGCAAGGGAAAAGAAGAAGGTAACTTACAAAGGAAAGCCCATTAGATTATCATCAGATTTGTCAGCAAAAACTCTACAAGCCAGGATGCAGTGGAACCAAATATTCAAACTATCGAAAGAGAGAAATTATGAGCCAAGAATAATAAACCCAGCAAAGATATCTTTTAGATATGAAGGAGAAATACCTTTCCAGACATACAGAAGCTGAGGGACTTTTCTAATACACAACCTGCACTACAAGAAATACTAAAGGAGGCTATTCGACCACCATCAAAAGGGACATTTTGTGGCAACCAAAACATAAAAAGGGGGAGAGTAAAGGCCTGAACCGGAATGTGGGAATGGAGAAAGTAAGCATGCTGAAGAAAATGCAATACTCTAAATACCAAACTTTCTTTTACATAAACTTAATAGTAACCACTCAAAAAAAATCCTGAACTGAAATATATACTGTAATAAAAGAAAAAACAGATGGAAACATCTTAAACTACCACCACACAGAAATAATAGACAACAACAAAAGGACAAAGAAACAATGGAGACACAGTCTTATCAGAAAACTAAAGATAGAATGATTGGAAATCCTTACATATCAATAATTACCCTAAAATTAAATGGGCTGAACTCACCAATAAAAAGGCACAGAGTAGCAGATTGGATCAAAAAACTAAACCCAACCATAGGCTGTCTCCAAAAAACGCATCTCAGTTACAAGGACAAGCATAGACTCAAAGTGAAAGGGTGGAAATTGACACTCAAAGCAAATGGTATGCAGAGAAAATCAGGTGTAGCTATACTGATACTAGATGAAACAGACTTCAGTGTGAAAAAGGTAGCAAGAGACAAGATGGACACTTCATAATGGTAAAGGGGACTATACAACAAGAAGAAATAACATTCATCAATATTTATACCCCCAATCAGGGAGCACCAAAATATACCAAGCAACTCCTAACAAAACTAAATGGAGAAATTGACCAAAACACAATTACACTAGAGGACCTAAATACATCTTTGACACCTCTGGACAGGTCATCAAAACAGAAAATAAATGACGAAAAGCGGCTCTAAATGACACATTAGACGAAATGGACATATTTGACATTTATACAGCACTTCATCCTAAAATAACACAGTACACATTTTTTTTCTAGTGTATATGGAACATTCTCAAGAATAGACCATATATTGGGACACAAAACCTTCTTCAGCAAATTTAAGAAGATTGAAATCATACGAAGCATATTCACTGATCACAAGGCTTTGAAATTGTTTATCAACTGCAAAATGAAGGCAGGAAAAAGCACGAATACATGGAGATTAAACAACATACTTTTAAAGAACGACTGGGTCAAAGAAGAAATTAGAGGAGAGATCAAAAGATACATAGAAACAAATGACAATGAAAATACATCCTACCAAAATTTTTGGGATGCAGCGAAAGCAGTTTTAAGAGGGAAATTTATATCATTACAGGCCTATCTCAAGAAACAAGAAAAATCCCAAATAAATGACCTCATGTTACACCTTAAAGAACTAGAAAAAAGAACATTTGAAACCCAAGGTCAGCAGAAGAAAGGAAAGAGTAAAAATCAGTGGAGAAATAAATGAAATAGAGAATAAAAAGATAATAGAAAAAATTAATGCAACAAAGAGCTGGTTGTTTGAAAAGATTAACAAAATTGATAAACCCTTCCTAGACTGACTAAGATAAAAAGAGAGAAGACACTAATAAACAAAATCAGAATGAAAACGGGGAAGTTATCACGGACGCCACAGAAATACAAAGGATCATCCAAGAATACTATGAAGGACTATATGCCACCAAATTCAATAACCTGGAAGAAATGGACAAGTTCTTAGAAACATATACTCTTCCTAGGCTGAACGATGAAGAACTAGAAAACCTACCCAGACCGATCACCAGTAACGAAACTGAATCAGTCATCCAAATCCTTCCCAAAAGCAAAAGTCCGGGACCAGATGGCTTCACTAGTAAATTCTACCAAACCTTCAAAGAGGATCTGATACCAATCCTGCTCAAACTTTTCCAAAAAATTGAAGAAGAGACAGTACTCCCTAACTTATTTTATGAGGCCAACATTACCCTGATACCAAAACCTGGTAAGGACAACACAAAAAAAGAAAACTGCACACCAATATCTCTGATGAATACAGGTGCAAAAATCCTAAACAAAATTCTAGCAAATCGAATACAACAATGCATTAAAAAGATCATTCATCACGACCAAGTGGGGTTCATCCCAGGGGCACAAGGATGGTTCAACAAATACAAATCCATCAATATGACACATCACATAAACAAAATAAAGGACAAAAATCATATGATTATACCAATTGATGCAGAAAAAGCATTTGACAAGATGCAACATTCATTTATGATTAAAACACTTAATAAAATAGGTATAGAAGGAAAATACCTTAACATAATAAAGGCCATATATGACAACCCCTCAGCTAATCTCATAATTAACGGTGAAAAACTGAAGCCCTTTGCTGTTCGTTCAGGAACACAATAGGGCTGTCCCCTATCACCTCTGCTTTTCAACATAGTGTTGGGAGTCATCTCCAGAGCAATCAGAAAAGACAAAGAAATAAAAGACATCCAAATTGGGATTGAAGAAGTTAAATTGTCACCCTTTGCAGATAACAAGATGCTATATATAGAAAACCCTAAAGACTCCACCAAAAAAGCTATTAGAAACAAACAACGAATACAGTAAAGTTGCCAGCTACAAAATCAATGTACAAAAGTCTATTGCATTCCTAGATACTAACAACGAAATCTCAGAAAAAGAAACAAATAAAAAAACAATTCCTTTTGCAATTGCAGCAAAAAGAATTAAATACCTAGGAATAAAGTTAACCCAGGATGTTAAAGACCTATATGCTGAAAACTATAAGATATTTTTAAAAGAAATTAAAGAAGACACAAACAAATGGAAAGACATTCCATGCTGATGGATTGGAAGAATCAACATAGTTAAAATGGCCATATTACCCAAAGCAATATACAGATTTAATACGATTCCCATCAAAATTCCAATGGCATTTTTTAAAGAAATAGAACAAAAAATCATCAGATTTGTTTGGAACCACAAAAGACCCCGAATAGCCAAAGCAATTTTAAGAAAAAAGAACAATTCTGGAGGTATCACACTCCCTGACTTTAGCTTGTACTACACGGCTACAATAATCAAAACAGCATGGTATTGGCAGAAAAACAGACACATAGACCAATGGCATAGAATTGAGAACTCAGAAGTAAAACCACGTAAATATGGACAGATAGTTTTTGACAAAGAAGCAAAAACATACAATGGAGAAAAGACAGCCTGTTCCATAAGTGGTGCTGGCAGAATTGGAAAGCCACATGCAAAAGAATGAAACTGGACTGCTATCTGTCACCATGTACCAAAATTAATTCAGCGTGGATGAAAGACTTAAGCATTACACCTGAAACAATAAACTGCATAGAGGAAAACATAGGTCCTAAACTTATGGACCTTGGGATCACAGAGCGTTTTATGAATTTGACTCCAAAGGCAAGGGAAGTAAAAGCTAAAATAGATGAATGAGACTATATCAAACTTAAAATATTCTGCACAGCAAGAGAAACCATGAAAATAAAGAGGCAACCAACTAAATGGGAGAAGATTTTTGCAAACAGTGCCTCTGAGAAGGGGCTAATATCCAATATATACAAGGAACTCGTGCAACTCAACAACAAAAAAATCAACAACCCAATTGAAAAATGGGTAGAGGACATGAAGAGACATTTTTCCAAAGAGGACATACAAATGGCAAATAGACATGTGAAAAATGCTCAACATCACTAATCATCAGAGAATTGCAAATAAAAACCACAATGAGATATCCCTCATCCCAGTTAGATTGGCTATCGTCAACAAGACAAATAGTAACAAGTGTTGGAGAGGCTGTGGAGAAAAAGGAACCCTCATACACTGTGGGTGGGAATGCAGACTGGTGCAGCCGTTATGGAAGGTAGCGTGGAGGTTCCTCAAAAAGTTACGAATAGAATTACCATATGACCCAGCAATCCCTCTCCTGGGTATCTACCCAAAGAATCTGAAAACATTTATCCATAAAGACACGTGTGCTCCAATGTTCATTGCAGCTTTATATACGGTGGCCAAGACATGGAAATAACCAAAATGTCCTTTGATAAATGAATGCATAATGAAGTTGGTATATATACACAATGGAATACTATTCAGCGGTAAGAAAAGATGAAATAGAACCATTTGTGACAACATGGATGGATCTTGAGATTATAATTCTAAGCGAAGTAAGTGAGACAGAAAGAGCTAAGAACCATATGATTTCACTGATATGTGGTATATAAACCAAAAACAACAAAAGAACAAGACAAACAAATGAAAAACAAAAACTCATAGAAACAGACAATAGTTTAGTGGTTACCAGAGGGTAAGGTGGGAGGGGGGTGGTAGATGAGAGTAAAGTGGAACAAATATATGGTGATGGAAGAAGAACTGACTCTGGGTGGTGAACACACAATGGGATTTATAGATAATGTAATACAAAATTGTACACCTGAAATCTATGTAAGTTCACTAACAATTGGCACCCCAATAAACTTTATTTTTTAAAAAAAGAAAAAATGGGGACACTGAGGCACCAGAAAACAAAAGATAGAATGATAGGAAATCTTCGTATATCAATAATCACCCTGAATGCAAATAGACTGAATTCACCAATAAGAAGGCACAGAGTAGTAGATCGGATCAACAAAACAAAATCCAACCACATGCTGCCTTCAAGAGACAGAACTCAGCTACAAGGACAAATATAGACTCAAAGTGAAAGGGTGGAAATTGATACTCCAAGCAAATGGTACCCAGAGAAAAGCAGCTGTAACCATACTGATGTCATATGACACAGACTTCACGATAAAAACGGTAACGAGAGACAAAGATGGACCTTTCATAATGATAAAAGGGACTATACCCCAAGAAGACATAACAGTCATCAATATTTATGCGCCCAGTTAAGGAGCACTGAAATATGCAAAGCAACTGCTAACAGAGCTAAAAGGAGAAATGGACCGAAACACAATTATAGTAGGGGACCTAAATACATCATTGACAGCTATAGATAGATCATCCAAACAGAAAATAAATAAGGA
This sequence comes from Rhinolophus ferrumequinum, assembly GCF_004115265.2. Classification (NCBI taxonomy): domain Eukaryota; kingdom Metazoa; phylum Chordata; class Mammalia; order Chiroptera; family Rhinolophidae; genus Rhinolophus; species Rhinolophus ferrumequinum. Next base: position 83,306,906 of record NC_046284.1, read on the forward strand.
AATATCAGCCCCAAATGACACATTACATCAAATGGACATAATTGACATTTAGGGGCACTTCATCCTAGGACATCAGACATACAGAAACTGAGGGAATTTTGTAACACACGATCTACATTACAAGAAATACTGAAGGAGGCTATTTGACCTGAAACAAATATATATATATGTGTGTGTGTATATATATATATATATATTCTTTTCTAGCATGCATGAAACATTCTTGAGGATAGACCATACATTGGGACATAAAATTAATCTCATCAAATTTAAGATTGAAATCAAGCCATTCTCTGAGCACAAGACTTTGAAATTGGATATCAATTGCAAAAGGAACGGAGGAAAAACAACAAATATGTGGAATTTAAACAACGTGCTTTTAAAGAATGACTTGGTCATTCTTTAATAAGAGTAGATCAAAAGATACATAGAAATAAATGAGAATGAAAATACATCCTATCAAAATTATTAGGATACAGCAAAAGTAGTAATAGGAGGGAGATTTATATCATTACAGGCTTATCTCAACAAACAGTAAAATCCCAGAGACGCAACCTGACATTACACCATAAAGAAGTAGAAAAAAAAGAAAAAATGAAACCCAAAGTCAGCAGAGAGAAGGAAATAATAAAAATCAGGGCAGAACTAAATGAAATAGAGAACAAAAAGACAATAGAAAAAAATACTACAAGAAAAAGCTGGTTCTTTGAAAAGAATAAAATTGACAAACCCTTGTGTAGACTCACTAAGATAAAAAGAGAAAAGACACTAATAAAATGAGAAATGAAAGAGGGCAAGTTATCACAGATGCCACAGAAATGCAAAGGATCATCCAAGAATGCTACGAAGGACTATATGCCACCAAATTCAGTAACCTAGAAAAAATGGACAAGTTCTTAGAAACATGTAGCCTTCCTAGCCTGAATCACGAAGAACTGGAAAATCTAAATAGACTGATTAACAGTAAGGAAATTGAAGCAGTCATCCAAAACCTTTCCAAAAGCAAAAGTCCATGACTAAATGGCTTCAGTTGTGAATTCTACCGAACATTCAAAGAGCATCTAATATCTGTCCTTCTCAAATTGTTCCAAATAATTGACGAAGAGGCAGTACTTCCTAACTCATTTTATGAGGCCAACATTACCATGATACCAAAACGTGGTAAGGATAACATGAAAAAAAAATTACACACCAATATCTCTGATGAATACAGATGCAAAAATCCTAAACAAAATTCTAGCGAATTGTATACAACAATGCATTAAAAAAAAACCCCATACATCACGACCAAGTGGGGTTCATCCCAGGGGCACAAAGATGGTTCAACATAAGCAAATCAATCAATGTGAGATGCCACATGAACAAAATAAAAGATAAAAATCATGCTATTATATCAGTAGATGCAGAAAAAGCATTTGACAAGATACAACATCGATTTATGATTAAAACACTTAATAAAATGAGTATAGGAGGAAAATACCTGAACATAATAAAGGCCATATATATGACAAGCCCTTAGCTAATATCATAATTAATGGTGAAAAACTGAATTCTTTTGCTGTACATTCAGGAACTAGACAGGATTTTCCCCTATCACCACTTTTATTCGACATAGTATTGGAAGTCCTAGCCAGAGCAATCAGGGAAGAGAAAGAAATAAAAGGCATCCAAATTGGGAATGAAGAAGTTGATTTGTCACTTTTTGCAGATGACATGATTGTTTATATAGGAAACCCAAAAGTTTCTACCAAAAAGCTGTTAGAAACAATAAATGAATACAGTAAATTTGCCAGCTATAAAATCAATGTAGAAAAATCCATTTCATTCCTGTATACTAGCAATGACATTTCAGAAAATAAAATGTGAAGGACCTATACACTGAAAACTATAAGACATTTCAAAAGGAAATTGAAGAAGACACAAAGAAATGGAAAGACATTCCTTGTTCATGGTTTGGAAGAATCAACATAGTTAAAATGGCCATATTACTGAAAACAATGTACAGATTTAATGCAATCCCCATCAAAATCCCAATGGCATTTTTAAAAGAAATGGAACAAAAAAAATCATCAGATTTCTATGGAACCTCAAAAGATCCCAAATAGCCAAAACAACACTAAGAAAAAAGAACAATGCTGGAGTTATCACACTCCCTGACTTCAGCTTGTACTACAGGGCAACAATAATGCAAACAGCATGGTATTGGCAGAAAGACAGACACACAGACCAATGCAATAGAATTGAAAACCAGAAATAAACACACATAAATATGGACAGATAATTTTCGACAAAGGAGCCAAAAATATGTAATGGGAAAAAGAAAGCCTCTTCAATAAACGTTACTGGAAAAATTGGAAAGCCACTTGCCAAAAAATAAAACTGGACTGCTACCTGTCAATGTATACCAAAATTAACTCAAAATGGATCAAAGACCTAAACAGAAGTCCTGAAACAGTAAACTGCATATAATAGAGCATAGGTACTAAACTTCTGGACCTTAGGTTCAAAGAGGCTTTTATGATTTTGACTTCAAAGACAAGGGAAGTAAAAGCTAAAATAAATAAATGGGACCATATCAAACTAAAAAGCTTCTCTTAAAGCAAAAGAAACTCTTAACAAAACAAAGAGAGAACCAACTGAATGGGAGAAGATGTTTGCAAACAAGCCTCCGATAAGGGCCTAATATCCAAAATACATAAGGATCTCATACATCTCAAAAAGAAAAAGATAAACAATCCAATTAAAAAATGGGCGGAAAATATGAAGAGAGTATTATCCCAAGAAGGCATACAAATGACCAACAGATATATGAAAAAAATGTTCAACTTCACTAGCTAACAGGGAAATGAAAATCAAAACAACAATGAAATATCACCTCACACCTGTTAGAATGATTATCATCAAGACAAATCATAAGTGTTGGAGAGGCTGTGGAGGAAAAGGAATACTCATATACTGTTGGTGGGAATGAAAATTGGTACAGCCTCTATGGAAAACATTATGGAGGTTCTTCAAAAAATTAGTAGAGTTACAATATGACCCAGCAATCCCTCTCCTGGGTATCTACCCCAAAAATCTGAAAACACTTATCCATAAAGATATGTGTACTCCGATGTTCATTGCAGCATTATTTATGTAGACCAAGAAACAACCAAAGTGTCCTTCCATAGATGATTGGATAAAGAATATGTGGTATATATACACCATAGAATACTATTCTGCCATAAGAAAAGATGAAATAGTGCCATTTGTGACAACATGGATGATCTTGAGATCATTATGCTAAGTGAAATTAGGCAGAAAAAGTCGAGAACCATATGACTTCCCTCATATGTGAGATATAAAACTGAAGGCAACATAGGAACAAGACAAGCAAATATGGGAAAAAACCTCATAGACACAGACAATAGTTTAGTGGTTACCAGAGGGTAAGGGGGGAGGGGAGATGGTAGAAGAGGGTAAAAGGGGTCAAATATACGGTGATGGAAGGAGAACTGACCCTGGGTGGTGAACACATAATGCGATATATGGATGATGAATTATAGAATTGTACACTTGAAACCTATGTAGTTTTGTTGACTATTGTCACCCCAATAAATTTTAATAAAAATAGAAAACCTTTGGTCATCTAGACAATGGAATGTTATTTGGTGCTTAAAATAAGTGAGGTTTCAAGCCATGAAAGACATGGATAAAACTCAAATGATCTGAAAAGGCTATACACTGTATGATTCCAACTGGAAAATATCCCGGCAAAGACAATACTATGCATAAAAAAAAAGAATCAGTAGTTAGCAGGGATTAGGAATGAGGGAGGGAAGAATAAGCAGAGCACAGAAGTTTTTAGAGCAATGAAACTACTCTGTATGATACTACCATGATGGATACATGTCATTATACACTTGCCAAAACCCACAGAATGTAGAATACCAAGAATGAGCCTAATACGTCACTGTACTTACACTGAGTATAACATATGCACTCCTCTGATGTAGGATGTTGATAATGTGGGAGGCTAGGCATGTGTAGAAGCAGGGGGTGTATTGGAAATCTCAGTACTTTCCACTCAATTTCGCTATGAATCTAAAACTTCTCTAAAATATAACGTCTATTATTTAAAAGCTCACATGTCAAGAAGTTTTAACTTTTGCTGTAGTTGATGGTTCAAAGAATTTTGGCAGGAATGTTTTAGAAAATTCCTAATAGAAGCCCTATAAGGAACAGACAAGACAGATGGAGGTCTCCTTTCTCAGTAATGAATAGCATAAACTGTTGCATTTGTGATTGTTAAAATGTTTATCTTGAGAATTCCTTAAATAGCTTATGATGAAGTATCCATGCCCCTTTCTGAGACACTGGGATATTACCTAATCCTCTCTCTAAGCAAAATTACTCATGCTGGTATTTTTAATATGTTAAATAAAAATAAATGTACTAAGTAAGGAACTTACATACAGAAGCCATGAATAAGTTAGTTTCCTGGCACAAATAAATATTGTCAACTATGACCATTAAACATCAGGCGAGTGTTAACAAATAAGTTGCAAATTTTAAAAATTTTCTCAAATTATATTTTGATTTATAATTCACTGTGATCCACTATTGTTCACATTGTGCGTTACTGAGTCTTTTAGCCAAGATATTCAGTATTCAGATGAACTAAAATAAGAGTCTCTTCAATCCTAACACCACTTTACCATATCTATCTTAACTTTGCCATGACAATTCTCATTCCCCTTTCCTGAAAGTGTATTACGGAGTACTTCATGTATGACCATTTTTCACTATGATTCAATTTGAGTGATAGCACCATGTGAAATGAGTGTGATCTCAGTAGTAGATTTATTTTGGGATGGCAGAGGAATGTGGGTGTGACCAGAGCCTATGGGAACAGAGAATTGATTTTCCACTGTTGGAGAAACTGTTGTGGAACAGGCAATTTAGACGGATTATAGAGACTATGGAGAAGTCTCCACCTGCTTATGTGGAAGCATATTTGGCAACTGATCACCAAACAGAAATTTATCTCACCCCATTTTGACTATGGTTATATTAATAGTTGATATGAGCCCGTAAGTGTGAGATTATTGTGCAAGGGAAAATATATATTGGAAACTGGTAGTAATGCTGTATGACAAAATTTAAAATACATGACTTAGTGAAAACTGAAAGGCATTTCTCAAAATGTCTTGTCTATTTTAAAATGTGAGGCAATTATACAATGTGAGGTGCTTAAAAATAAAATTGTATGCAAGAAAAGACAATAATTAGTTGGGTGTGTGGGAATAGTTACTGAACATGAACCGAAGTGTCCAATTTTAACTTTAATTGAGGCAACTGAGAAACAGCAGAAAACAGTAAGTTGGACTGGGAATGTTTCCCAGTTTGGGCAATCTAAATGTTAAGGTCAAATTACTAAGAGATAAAATGACATCCAAATGAGACAATCCTCTTATTGTAAGAACAGATTAAAAACCAGAATTCAGGAGGCCTTGACCAGTCCTGCTATCAACCAATCCTCACATCCAGGTTATCAGTGGACCTATTGTTGCATTACCATGAGTCCTAGGAAGGCACAAGGGCGCTGGTGACATCCTGATATGAACTCAAAGTTGAGAGCAGGTGCCCAAAAGGCCATGTAGGATAAAATTCCCTAAAGAATGCATGGGGGAGAAGCAAAAAGGAGAACAGGGAGGGATGATGACATTGCAAATGATTAAAACAACTAAGAACTGCAGAAATGTACCTTGTCTTTTCATGGTTACTGAGTCCAATAACCATGCCTGCAAATAACAAAGTGCTGACCTCTGGATGAGAATATGGCAATACCTAATGGCATGTCTATTTGAATGGGTACATGTGACATTTCAAGGTGGGTTATGACATTTGGTTACATGTGTTCACCATCTGCAGTTGAGTGAGAGACATATGAAAGTGTGGAGTTCCTGGTGAGAATCTGAAAGTATGGGACTAGTATTTTTTCACAGGACTCAACAATGCCATTCTCTTACCCTACATTGCCAATCTGCCCTCTCCCAGAGCTTTCCCAAAAGGGGACATACACACAAGTATGCAGAATATCATTCACTGGGTCACTTTTTGGTACCCCTCAGTGTAGAGTCTTCTGGTTGAGTTGGGTTGAAACACAGGCATGGGTTCAAGAATGAAGTCGGATCTATTTGACTCTAATTATGCAACTTACCACCAGTTGACTCCTAATGTTCAAAGATGGCAGAACCTAAAATCTACAGTGAGAAGAATGGAAGAGAGAGTATGGTAGCTCCCAGCCTTCACAGGTAGGCACCGACTCAGCTTACTGCTTAGTATCGTAAAAAAGAGAAGAGCATAGACATGACCTACATGCATGGGTGTCACCTCACAATGCACAGTGGTACAGCTCACAGTGCTCTGAAAACTGGCCCATCACAATAGTCTTTCTTCTAAGAAAAGAGTGAGGAAAGGCTTTTTGAGAAGGAGGTTTTCCCTGGAGAGAGGTGTAGTAGAAAGAAACGGGAACCTACCCCCAGTAACCAAGAACCATGGATATAAACTGATTTGATCATAGAAAGAGTAGCTCATGTGTAAAAATTTATTTTTGTGTTAAAATCTCAAATGCACCATTTATTTTTTTTTTAATTAAAGTTTATTGGGGTGACAATTGTTAGTAAAGTTACATAGATTTCAAGTGTACAATTCTGTAATACATAATCTATAAATCCCATTGTGTGTTCACCATCCAGAGTCAGTTCTCCTTCCATCACCATGTATTTGATCCCCCTTACCCTCTGATAACCACTAAACTATTGTCTGTGTCTATGAGTTTTTGTTTCTCATTTGTTTGTCTTGTTCTTTTGTTGTTTTTGGTTTGTATACCACATATCAGTGAAATCATATGGTTCTCTGCTTTTTCTGTCTCACTTATTTCGCTTAGCATTATACTCTCAAAATCCATCCATGTTGTCACAAATGGTCCTATTTCATCTTTTCTTACCGCTGAATAGTATTCCATTGTGTATATATACCACAACTTCTTTATCCATTCATCTATCGAAGGACATTTTGGCTGTTTCCATGTCTTTTGCTTTAAAGATCATGATCTTCCTCATAGAACTTGGCTTCTGTGTGTGTACATTAAATTGAAGGTTTTTGAGAACATTCCATTGTGTATATATACCATTCCATTGTGTATATATAACTTCATTATGCATTCATTTATCAAAGGACATTTTGGTTATTTCCATGTCTTGGCCACCATAAATAAAACTGCAATGAACATTGGAGCACATGTGTCTTTATGGAAAAATGTTTTCAGATTTTTGGGGTAGATACCCAGGAGAGGGATTGCTGAGTCATACGGTAATTCTATTTGTAATTTTTTGAGGAACCTCCACACTGCCTTCCACAGTGGCTGTACCAGTCTGCATTCCCACCAACAGTGTATGAGCGTTCCTTTTTCTCCACAGCCTCTTCAATACTTGTTACTATATGTCTTGCTGACAATAGCCCTTCTAACTTGTGTGAGGTGATATCTCATTGTGCTTTTTATTTGCAATTCTCTGATGATTAGTGATGTTGAGCATATTTTCATATGTCTATTTGCGATTTGTATGTCCTCTTTGGAGAAATGTCCCTTCAGGTCTTCTGCCCATTTTTCAATAGAGTTGTTTGTTTTTTTGTTGTTGAGTTGCATGAGTTCATTCTATATTTTGGATCTTAGCCCCTTATCGGAGGCACTGTTTGTAAAAAACTTCTCCCATTCAGTTAGTTGCCTTTTTATTTTGTCGATGGTTTCTTTTCCTGTGCAGAAGCTTTGAGTTTGATATAGTCCCATTCATTTATTTCAGCTTTTACTTCCCTTGCCTTTGGAGTCAAATTCATAAAATGCTCTTTGAACACAAGGTCCTTAAGTTTAGTAACTATGTTTTCTTCTATGCAGTTTATTGTTTCAGATCTTATGCTTAAGTCTTTGATCCATTTTGAATTAATTTTGGTACATGGTAGTGACGTCATCAAAATGGCAGCATTAAGTGAGCCTCTGTAAAGCTCCCCTGGAATTTACAACTAATCAAACAACAATAACTTTACAAAGGACTCCCTGCACAGCAGACAGGCAAGAGAAAGAGGCCCACTACTGAATTCACCGAATTGCGTGAGTGGGGGGAGGAGGGAAGGGAGAAGTGCGGAGACGAACAGCGCGGTTGGGCACAGGACACAGACCTAGCTCAGTGCTCAGAGCTTGCTGTATCCCGTAACTGCCACAGCTGTGGGAGAGGGAAGAACTCGGACTGCTAGGGCTCCACTTATGGCCCACAGGGCTGAGGGGGCAGCATATAACACGGCTGAACCCAACGCTCACAGCAGAGACCTCGGAGAAAAGACTGAGGGAAGAAGGCTGAAAACAGTGGTTTAAGCCCTCACTGCCGAGCAGAGAATGGAAGCCTTAGGCACTGAGACTAGCCGCCCCCTCCCTACCCTCCCAGAACTCGCCCCACCCCCACTTGCCTGGTGATAGATGTGGAACAGTGGCAGTGTCAGATCAAAAGAACAGAATATTTGCTGTTCTGAGAACTGTGAACCGCAGACACACTTTCGCAGCCCAACTAGTTCCAGCAGAGGGGAGGGAACTGTGGAAGCAGGAACGGCTGTGGTGGTGGTCGCTGCCATTGCTCTCGGCCACCTCTCACAACTCACCCCGCCCCTGGCCCCACATATCTGGGTGGATCCCTGCAGGAGTAAACAGAACTGCTGAAATATGCGGGCTCTGAATCTGGTGCAGGAAGAGCTTTGGAACTTCAAAAGCTCTCCGCATACCCACACATACACTGCGCCCTTTGACCCAGGTGAACTATTAACAGAGGAGAAGCCCGTCTCCCAGGGAATCCCCCCATTATGGGAGAAGCTGGAATAGTGCAGAGACAACATAGCACTACCGTGTCAGAGAAACAAAAGGCTGCAGTAGGAGAGAATATGAAACATTCTACCAACAAGTACTGGAAAACAAAAGAAAGACCTCTTCCTATCAACCTGTTGCAGAGGCCACTCCTGTAGATGTCTAGGAAGAGACATAATAAATTAGTAATTGCCATGAATAACTAAGGCAACAAGACAGCTCAGAAAGAAAGTGAAAAGTCTCCAGAAAAGAAACTTAAAGATATGGAAATATGTGACTTAAACAACAGAGAATTCAAGATTGCAGTTCTGAAAAACTCAACGAGATGCAAGAAAACACACAAAGGCAGTTTAATGAACTCAGAAACGCAATCAAAGAACAACATGAGCATTTTACGAAAGACATTGAAATTTTAAAACAGAACCAAATAGAATTTCTGGAGATTAAGAACTCAATAGAAGAAATTAAGAATGAAATAACCAGCTTAGGTAGTATAGTTGACCAGATGGAGGAAAGAATCAGTGACATCGAAACAGAAACCTGGATATTACACAGATGGAAGAAGAAAGAGACTTGATACTTAAAAGAAATGAAAGAACTCTACAAGAACTTTTTAACTCCATCAGAAAGAGCAATATAAGAATAATGGGAATACCAGAAGGAGAAGAAAGACAGAAGGGAACAGAGAATACATTCAAACAAATTGTGGATGAGAACTTCACAAACATGTGGACAGAACTGGATGCTCGAATCCAAGACGCAAATAGAACACCTAATTACCTCAATCCCAACAGGCCTTCTCCAAGGTACATTAATTGAAGCTGTCTAAAATCAATGACAAAGAAATAATCCTCAAGGCAGCCAGGGAAAAGAAGACAGGAAGGAAAGCCCATTATGTTATCATCAAATTTCTCAGCAGAAACTCTACAAGCCAGGAGGGAGTGGAAACAAATATTCAAACTATTGAAAGAGAGAAATTATGAGCCAAGAATAATGTATCCATCAAAGATATCCTTTAGATATGAAGGAAGAATAAAGACCTTTCCAGACATACAGAAGCTGAGGGAATTTTCTAATACATGATCTGCACTACAAGAAATACTAAAGGAGACTATTCGACCACCATCAACAGGGACAATTTGTGGCAACCAAAACATTAAAAGGGGGAGAGTAAAGGCCTGAACCGGAATAAGGGAATGGAGAAAGTAAGCGTGCTAAAGAAAATTGAATACTCTAAATATCAAAATTTCTTTTACTTAAACTTAAGGGTAACCACTCAAGAAATATCCAAAACTGAAATACATACTGTAATAAAAGAAGAAACAGAGGGAAACATCATAGAATACCACCATACAGAAATAATAGACAACAACAAAAATGTAAAGAAACAATGGAGACACAGCCTTACCAGAAAACTAAAGATAGAATGACAGGAAATCCTCATGTATCAATAATCTCCTTAAATGTGAATGGACCGAATTCACCAATAAAAAGGCACAGAGTAGCAGATTGGCTCAAACAACTAAACCCAACCATATGCTGTCTCCAAGAGACACATCTCAGCTACAAGGACAAGCGTAGACTCAAAGTGGAAATTGACACTCCAAGCAAATGGTACCCAGAGAAAATCAGGTGTAGCCATAATAATATCAGATGAAACAGACTTCAGGGTGAAAAAGATAACAAAAGACAAAGATGGACATTTCATAATGGTAAAGGCGACTATACAACAAGAAGACATAACAGTCATCAATATTTATGCACCCAATCAGGGAGCACCGAAATATACCAAGCAACTACTAACAGAACTAAATGGAGAAATTGACCAAAACACAATTATATTGGGGACGTAAATATGTCACTGACAGCTATGGATAGATCATCCAAACAGAACATAAATAACAAAATAGCAGCCCTAAATGACACATTAGATGAAATGGACATAATTGACATATATAGAGCACTTCATCCTAAAACATCACACTATACATTCTTTTCTAATGTACATGGAACATTCTCAAGGATAGACCATATATTGGGACATAAATTCAGCCTCAGCAAATTTAAGAAGATTGAAATCATACCAAGCATATTCTCTGATCACAAGGGTTTGAAATTGGATATCAACTGGAAAAAGAAAGCAGGAAAAAACATAAATACATGGAGATTAAACAACGTACTATTAAAGAAACACTAGGTCAAAGAAGAAATTAGAGTAGAGATCAAAAGATACATAGAAACAAATGACAATGAGAAAACATCCAACCAAAATTTTTGGGATGCAGCGAAAGTAGTTTTAATACGGAAATTTATATCATTACAGGCCTATCTCAAGAAACAAGACAAATCCCAAATAATTAACCTCATGTTACACCTTAAAGAACTAGAAAAAGAAGAACAAGTGAAACCCAAGGTCAGCAGAAGGAAGGAAATAACAAAAATCAGAGCTGAACTAAATGAAATAGAGAAAAAAAAGACAATAGAAAACATTAATGTGACAAAGAGCTGGTTCTTTGAAAAGATTAACAAAATTGATAAACTCTTGGCTAGGCTCACTAAGATAAAAAGAGAGAAGACACTAATTAACAAAAACAGAAATGAAAAACGGGAAGTTATCACGGACACCACAGAAATAAAAAAGGATCATCCAAGAATACTATGAAGGACTATATGCCACCAAATTCAATAACCTAGAAGAAATGGACAAGTTCTTAGAAACATATAGCCTTCCAAAGCTGAACCATGAAGAAGTGGAAAATCTAAACAGACCGATCACCAGTAACGAAATTGAGTCAGTCATCCAAAACCTTCCCAAAAGCAAAAGTCCGGGACCAGATGGCTTCACTAGTGAATTCTACCAAACCTTCAAAGAGGATCTAATACCAATTCTGCTCAAACTCTTTCAAAAAATTGAAGAAGAGACAAAAAGTACTCCCTAACTCATTTTATGAAGCCAACATTGCCCTGATACCAAAACCTGGTAAGGACAACACAAAAAAAGAAAACTACAGACCAATATCTCAGATGAATACAGATGCAAAAATCCTAAACAAAATTCTAGCAAATCGAATACAACAATGCATTAAAAAGATCATTCATCACGACCAAGTGGGGTTCATCCCTGGGGCACAAGGATGGTTCAACATCTGCAAATCCATCAATGTGATACATCACATAAACAAAATAAAGGACAAAAATCATATGATTATACCAATTGATGCAGAAAAAGCATTTGACAAGATACAACATCCTTTTATTATTAAAACACTTAATGAAATAGGTATAGAAGGAAAATACCTTAATATAATAAAGGCCATATATGACAAGCCCTCAGCTAATCTCATAATTAATGGTGAAAACTGAAGCCCTTTGCTATACGTTCAGGAACACGACAGGGCTGTCCCCTATCACCTCTGCTTTTCAACATAGTGTTGGAAGTCCTTGCCAGAGCAATCAGGCAAGAGAAAGAAATAAAAGGCATCCACATTGGGAATGAAGGAGTTAAATTGACACTCTTTGCAGATTACATGATGCTATATATAGAAAACCCAAAAGACTCCACCAAAAAGCTATTAGAAACAATCAACGAATACAGTAAAGTTGCTGGCTACAAAATTAACGTACGAAAGTCCATTGCATTCCTATATACTAACAATGAAATCTCAGAAAAAGAAATACAAAAAAGAATTTTATTGCAATTGCAGCAAAAAGAATAAAATACCAGGAATAAACTTAACCAAGGATGTGAAGGACCTATATGCTGAAAACTATAAGAGATTTTTGAAAGCAATTGAAGAAGACACAAAGAAATGGAAAGACAGTCCATGCTCATGGATTGGAAGAATCTATATAGTTAAAATGGCCATATAACCCAAAGCAATATACAGATTCAATGCAATCCCCATCAAAATCCCAATGGCATTTTTTAAAGAAATAGAACATATAGCATCAGATTTGTTTGGAACCACAAAAGACCCTGAATAGCCAAAGCAATTTTAAGAAAAAAAGAACAATACTGGAGGTATCACACTTCCTGACTTTAGCTTGTACTACAGGGCTACAATAATCAAAACAGCATGGTATTGTCAGAAAAACAGACACATAGACCAATGGAATAGAATTGAGAACCCAGAAATAAAACCACATAAATATAGACAGATAATTTTTGACAAAGAAGCTAAAAACACACAATGGAGAAAAGACAGCCTCTTCAATAAATGGTGCTGGGAGAATAGGAAAGCCACGTGTAGAAGAATGAAACTGGACTGCTATCTGTCACCATGTACCAAAATTGATTCAAAATGGATCAAAGACTTCAGTATGAGACCTGACACAATAAACTGCATAGAAGAAAACATAGGTACTAAACTTATGGACCTCGGGTTCAAAGAGCATTTTATGAATTTGACTCCAAAGGGAATGGAAGTAAAAGCTAAAATAAATGAATGGGACTATATGAAACTTAAAAGCTTCTACACAGCAAAAGAAACCATCGACAAAATAAAGAGGCAACCAACTGAATGGGATAAGATTTTTGCAAACAGTGCCTCCGATAAGAGGCTAATATCCAAAATATACCAGGAACTCATGAAACTCAACAACAAAAAAGCAAGCAACCCATTGAAAAATGGGCAAAGTACCTGAGGAGACAATTCTCCAAAGAGGACATACAAATGGCAAATAGACATATGAACATATGCTCAACATCACTAATCATCAGAGAAATGCAAATAAAAATCACAATGAGATATCACCTCACTCCACTCAGAATGGCTATCATCAACAAGAGAAATAGTAACAAGTGTTGGAGAGGCTGTGGAGAAAAAGGAACCCTCATACACTGTTGGTGGGAATGCAGACTGGTGCAGCCATTATGGAAGGCAGTGTGGAGGTTCCTCAAAAAATTACGGATAGAATTACCATATGACCAAGCAATCCCTCTCCTGGGTATCTACCCTAAAAATCTGAAAACATCTACACATAAACACACGTGTGCTCCAACGTTTATTGCAGCTTTGTTTACGGAGGCCAAGACATGGAAACAACCAAAATGTCCTTCGATAGATGAATGGATAAAGAAGTTGTGGTATATATACACAATGGAATATTATTCGGCGGTAAGAAAAGATGATATAGGAACATTTGTGACAACATGGATGGATCTTGAGAGTATAATGCTAAGCGAAATAAGTCAGACAGAAAAAGAGAACAATTTGATTTCATTGATATGTGGTATATAAACCAAAATCAACAAAAGAACAAGACAAACAAATGAGAAAGAAGAACTCATAGACACAGACAATAGTTTAGTGGTTACCAGAGGGTAAGGGGGGTGTGGTGTGGGAGATGAGGGTAAGGGGGATCAAATATATGGTGATGGAAGGAAAACTGACTCCGGTTGGTGAACACACAATGGGATTTATAGATGATGTAATACAGAATTGCACACCTGAAATCTTTGTAATTTTACTAACAATTGTCACCTCAATAAATTAAAAAAAAAATGTTGGCCAAAGAAGGGGGAAAAAAAATTTTGGTACATGGTGACAGATAGCAGTCCAGTTTCATTCTTCTGCACGAGGCTTTCCTATTCTCCCAGCACCATTTATTGAAGAGGCTGTCTTTCTCCATTGTGTGTTTTTTCCTTGTTTGTCAGAAATTATCTCTCCATATTTATGTGGTTTTATTTCTGGGTTCCCAATTCTATTCTATTGGTCTACATGTCTGTTTTCTGCCAGTACCGTGCTGTTTTGATTATTGTTGCCCTGTAGTACAAGCTAAAGTCAGGGAGTGTGATTTCTCCAGCATTGTTCTTTTTTCTTAAGATTGCTTTGGCTATTCTGGGTCTTTTGTGGTTCCAAATAAATCTGATGTTTTTTTGTTCTATTTCTTAAAAAAAATGCCATTTGGATTTGATGGGGACTGCATTAAATCTGTATATTGCTTTGAGTAATGTGGCCATTTTAACGATGTTGCTTCTTCCAATCCATGAGCACGGAATGTTTTTCCATTTCATTGTGTCTTCTTCAATTTCTTTAAAAAATGTCTTATTGTTTTCATCATATAGGTCTTTCACATCCTTGGTTAAGTTTATTCCTAAGTATTTTATTCTTTTTCCTGCAATTGCAAAAGGAATTGTTTTTTGTATTTCTTTTTCTGAGATTTCATTGTTAGTATATAGGAATGCAATAGACTTTTGTACGTTGATTTTGTAGCCAGCAACTGTACTGTATTCGTTGATTGTTTCTAATAGCTTTTTGGTGGAGTCTTTAGGGTTTTCTATATATAGCATCATGTCATGTGCAAAGAGTGATAATTTAACTTCTTCATTCCCAATGTGGATGCCTTTTATTTCTTTCTCTTGCCTGATTGCTCTGGCAAGGACTTCCAACACTATGTTGAAAAGCAGAGGTGAAAGGGGACAGACCTGTCGTGTTCCTGAACGTAGAGCAAAGGGCTTTAATTTTTCACAATTAATTGTGAGATTAGCTGAGGATTTGTCATATATGGCCTTTATTATGTTCAGGTATTTTCCTTCTATACCTATTTTTTTAAGTGTTTTAATCATAAATGTATGCTGTATTTTGTCAAATGCTTTTTCTGCATCAATTGATATAATCATACGGTTTTTGTCCTTTATTTTGTTTATGTGATGTATCACATTGATGGATTTGCGTATGTTGAACCATCCTTGTTCTTCTGGGATGAACCCCACTTGGTCGTGATGAATGATCTTTTTAATGCATTGTTGTATTCAATTTGCTAGAATTTTGTTTATTAATTTTGCATCTGTATTCATCTGAGATATTGGTCGGTAGTTTTCTTTTTTTGCATTGTCCTTACCAGGTTTTGGTATCAGGGTAATGTTGGCCTCACAAAATGTTTTTGGGAGTACTGTCTCTTCTACGATTTTTTGAACTTGATTGAGCAGGATTGGTATTAGATCCTCTGTGAACGATTGGTAGAATTCACTAGTGAAGCCATCTGGTCCCGGACTTTTGCTTTTGGGAAGGTTTTGGATGACCGATTCAATTTGGTTACTGGTGATCAGTCTGTTTAGATTTTCCAGTTCTTCATGTTTCAGCCTAGGAAGGTATGTGTGTCTAAGAATTTGTCCATTTCTCCTAGGTTATTGTATTTGGTGGCATATAGTCCTACATAGTATTCTTGGATGATCCTTTGTATTTCTGTGGTGTCTGTGATAACTTCCCCTGCTTCATTTCTGATTTTGTTTATTAGTGTCTTCTCTCTTTTTATCTTAGTCAGCCTAGCCAAGGGTTTGTCATTTTTCTTAATCTTTTCAAAGAACCAGCTCTTTGTCACATTAATTTTTTCTATTCTCTTTCTCTTCTCTATTTCATTTAGTTCCATTCTGATTTTTGTTATTTCCTTTCTTCTTCTGACCTTGGGTTTCATTTGTTCTTCTTTTTCTAGTTCTTTAAGGTGTAACGTGAGGTTATTTATTTGGGATTTTTCTAGTTTCTTGAGATAGGCCTGTAATGATATAAATTTCCCTCTTAAAACTGCTTTCGCTGCATCCACAAATTTTGGTTGGATGTATTTTCATTGTCATTTGTTTGTATATATCTTCTGATCTCTTGTCTAATTTCCTATTTGACCCGGTCGTTCTTTAAAAGTATGTTGTTCAGTCTCCATCTATTTGTGGTTTTTCCTACTTTCTTTTTGCAGTTGATATCCATTTTCAAATCCTTGTGATCAGAGAATGTGCTTGGTATGATTTCAATCTTCTTAAATTTGCTGAGGCTTATTTTATGTCCCAATATATGGTCTACCCTTGAGAATGTTCCATGTACACGAGAAAAGAATTTACAGTCTGATGTTTTAGGATGAAGTGCTCTATATATGTCAGTTATGTCCATTTCATCTAATGTGTCATTGAGAGCTGCTATTTCATTATTTATTTTCTTTTTTATGATCTATCCAAAGCTGTCAGTGATGTATTTAGGTCCCCAATATAATTGTGTTTTGGTCAATTTCTACCTTTATTTCTGTTAGTAGTTGCTTGGTATATTTCGGTGCTCCCTGATTGGGGGCATAAATATTGATGACTATTACGTCTTCTTGTTGTATAATCCCCTTTACCATTATGAAATGTCCATGTTTGTCTCTTGTTATCTTTTTCACCCTGAAGTCTGTTTCATCTGAAATCAGTATGGATACACCTGATTTTCTCTGGATACCATTTGCTTGTAGTGTGAATTTCCACCCTTTCACTTTGAGTCTGTGTTTGTCTTTGTAGCTCAGATGTGTCTCTTGGATACAGCATATGGTTGGGTTTAGTTTTTTGATCCAATCTGCTACTCTGTGCCTTTTTATTGGTGAGTTCAGTCCATTTACATTTAGGATGATTATTAATATGTGTGGATTTTCTATCATTCTATCTTTCGTTTTCTGGTAAGATTGTGTCTCCATTGTTTCTTTGCCTTTTTGTTGTTGTCTATTATTTCTGTATGTTGGTTTTCTATGATGTTTCCCCTGTTTCTTCTTTTTTACAGTATATATTTAAGTTCTGGATTTTTTTTTGAGTAGTTACCATGATGTTTATGTAAAGGAAAGTTTGATATTTTGAGTGTTCTATTTTCTTCAGCATGCTTACTTTTTCCATTCCCATATCCGGTTTAGGCCTTTACTCTCTCCTTTTTATGTTTCGGTTGCCACAAATTGTCCTTGTTGATGGTGGTTCAGTAGCTTCCTTTAGTATTTCTTGTAGTGCAGGTCGTGTATTAGAAAATTCCCTCAGGTTCTGTGTGTCTGGAAATGTCTTTATTCCTCCTTCATATTTAAAGGATATCTTTGCTGGGTATATTATTCGTGTTTCATAATTTCTGTCTTTCGATGGTTTGAATATTTGGTTCCACTCCCTCCTGGCTTGTAGAGTTTCTGCTGAGAAATGTGATGATAATCTAATGGGCTTTCCTTTGTAGGTTACCGGTTTTTTTTCCCTGGCTGCCTTGAGTATTCTTTCCTTGTCATTGATTTTAGACAGCTTCAATTAATGTGCCTTGGAGAAGGCCTGTTAGGTTGAGGTAATTAGGTGTCCTATTTGCTTCTTGGATTCGAGGATCCGGTTCTTTTCACAAGTTTGGGAAGTTCTCATTGACTATTTGTTTGAATATACTCTCTGTTCCCTTCTATCTTCTTTCCTTCTGCTATGCCCATTATTCCTATTTTGCTCTTTCTGAAGGAGTCAGAAAGTTCTTGTAGAGTTCTTTCATTTCTGTTAACTCTCAAGTCTCTTTTTTCTTCCATGTGTGTCATTTCCAGGTTTGTATCTTCAATGTCACTGATTCTTTCCTCCATCTGGTCAACTCTAGTATCTAAGATGGCTATTTCATTCTTAATTTCTTTTATTAAGGTCTTAATGTCCAGAAATTCTGTTTGGTTCTTTTTTAAAATTTCAATCTCTGTGGTAAAATATTCATGTTGTTCTTTGATTGTGTTCTGAGTTCATTAAACTGCCTTTCTGTGTTTTCTTTCATTTCATTGAGTTTTTTCAGAACTGCAATCTTGAATTCTCTGTCGTTTAAGTCACTTATTTTCATATCTTTATGTTCATTTTTTGGAGACTTTTCACTTTCTTTCTGAGCTGTTTTTTTGCCTTGGTTATTCGTGGCAATTAATGATTTATTATTTCTCTTCCTAGACATCTACATGAGTGGCTTCTGCAACGGGTTGATAAGAAGAGTCTTTCTTTTGTTTTCCTGTACGTGTTTGTTGATTGTTTTATTTTCTCTCCGACTGCAGCCCTTTTTTCTCTCTCACACTGTAGTGTTGTGTTTTCATGCACTATTCCAGTTTCTCACACAATGTGGGGATTCTCTTGAAGCTGCACTTTCTCCTTTGTTAACATTTTGCCTGAGTCATAGGGTGCCACATCCCTGTGGGGATGCAGAGACCTTTTGAAATTCTAAAGCTCTTCCTGCACCAGATTCAGAGACTGTGTCTTTCAGCAGTTCTGTTTACTCCTGCAGGGATCTGCCCACATATGTGGGGAAAGGGGTGGGGTGAGTTGTTAGAGGTGGCCCAGAGCAATGGCGGTGACCACTACCACAGCCATTCCTGCTTCCACAGCTCCCTCCCCTTTGCTGGAACTAGTTGGGCTGCGAATCTGTGTTCAGACCCGGACCACAGTTCTGAGAACTGCAAATATCTGTTCCTTGGATCTGACACTACTACTGTTCCTTTTCTAGCACCGGGCATGTAGGGGCGGGGTGAGCTCTGGGAGGGTAGGGAGGGGGCGGCTAGTCTCAGTGCCTAAGGTTTCCATTCTCTGCTTGGCAGTGAGGGCTTAAACCACCATTTTCAGCCTTCTTCCCTTAGTCTTTGCTCCGAGGTCTCTGTTGTGAGCATTGGGTTCAGCCGTGTTGCTCCGAGGTCTCTGTTGTGAGCATTGGGTTCAGCCGTGTTATATGCTGTCCTCTCAGCCCTGTGGGCCATCAATGGAGCCCTAGCAGTCCGAGTTCTTCCCTCTTCTGTAGCTGCGGTAGTTCTGGGATGCAGCGAGCTCAGAGCACTGAGCTAGGTCTGCGTCCTTTGCCCGCGCGGCTCCATCTCCACACTTCTCCCTTCCCTTCTCCCTTGCCTGCGCAATTTGCCCACCTTCAGGTGAATTCAGTAGTGAGCGTCTTCGTCTTGCCTGTCTGCTGTGCAGGGAGTCCTTTGTGTAGTTATAGTTTTTTTAATTTGTTGTAAATTCCTGGGGAGATTTCCAGAGGCTCCCCTCACGTCACCATTTTGATGACGTCCTCCTATTTTTCTAGTTCCTTAATTCAGAAGATTATTGACTTAAGATGTGCCTCACAAATTTCACTTCTGTTTAGTTCAAAACATTTTTTAAATTCCCTTGTGATTTCTTCTGAATCCATTGTGTATTTAAAATATGTTGTTTAATTTCCAAATAGATAGATATTTCTTGGTATCTTATTATCACAGATAGCTCATTTAATAAGAATCTAATTGGAGAATACATGCTGAATAATTTCAGTCTTTTGATAATTACTGAGACATGTCTTATGGCCGAGAAATCAGTCTATCTTGGTAGTTGGTCCATGTACACTTACATAGAACGTGGATTCTGAAGCTTGTAGGTATTAGGTTTCATAAATATCAATTAGATCAAGTTGGTTGATAGCATTCAACTTAATATCCTTAGGGATTTTTTTTGCCTGTTTATGTAAATTTCTGGCAGAAAGATATTAAAAGTCAACAATTATGATTGTTGACTTGTCTGTTTATTCCTGTATGGTTGTCAATAATTCCTTCATGTATTTTGAGGCTCTGGTATTAGCTGATTTCAGATTTGGATTCTTACGTATTTTTGATGAACTATTACAGGGTTTCTTTTTGAAAGGTAAAAATATTCTTAAATTGAATTGTGTTGATAGTTTCATCACTCTGTGTGTATATACTAAAAACCACTGTGTGGTACACTATAAAGGGTGAGCTTTATCATACTTGAATTATATCGTAATAAAATTGTTTTTTAAAAGGAAGGAAAAAGAACGTCCAAAGGTACCCAAAATGTTCATCATATATATATATATATATATATATATATATATACACATACATACACACACACACACATATATATATGGTGATAAAAACTACAGTGAATTTTTACATAAAAATTTATCACAGTAAAAGACACGTTGCCATTAAGCCCCCTCAAAATACTGCCCCTCGCTTCAAACACACTTATCCCATCATTCTTGCCACTTTCTGAAGCAGTTCTGGAAGTCCTCTTTTGTGAGTGTCTTTAGTTGTTGTCTCATGGCTGCCTCGATGTCCTTAATCAATTCAAGATATTTACCTTCCATGGTCATTTTGACTTCGGGGAAGAGCCAGAAGTCACATGGTGCCAGATCTGGTGAGTAAGGTGGATGAGGACACACCATAATGTTTTTATTTGACAGAAATTGCCATACCAGAAGGGATGTGTGACATGGAGCCTTTCCATTGTGATCACAAAATAAGGTGAATACTGCTTCCGTGTGCCATCCAACAGAAAGGCAGAGATCTTCAATAAAGGAAGCAGCCTGTCGAACCTTAGTAACAGTGTGTGATAAGTTTCAACTTGTTTGGTGCAGTCAGTTGAGTGTGAGCTATGGTTAAGAGGAGTTGTGTTTTAAAGTGTGTCATAAATCATGCTACATCATGACAATGCTCCATGTCACACATCGCTTCTGGTATAAGGCAATTTCTGTCAAATAAAAACATTACAGTGTGTTCTCATCCACCGTTTTCACCGGATCTGGCACCGTGCAACTTGTGGCTCTTCCCCAAAATCGAAATGATTCATCGAGGCTGCCACGACAATATAACGAAAGACACTCACCAAAGAGGACTTCCAGAACTGCTTCAGAAAGTCACAAGAATGATGAGATAAGTGTGTTTGAAGCAAGGGGGAGTATTTTGAGGGGGATTAATGTCAATTTGTCTTTTACTGTAATAATTTTTTAAATTTATACATTAACTATATTTCTTGATCACACCATATATATGAAGATTATAGATTGATCTTTAAATTGTTTTAAAAACAAATAAATATAAAGGGTTTTAGGAGGAAATGGCCCCCAAAACGACATCTTTACCAGAGTAGCAAAATCACAAACAAAAATGTCAAAACTAGGCTATTCCTCAGGCGTGACCTTCATAATTGGTTCTAGCTCTCAGACTCACATAGATCCTGCTTGCTTTGCCATCCTGGTTGTCCATCTCTCTTTTTGATTATATGTGCAACCTGATATCCTTGAATAGGATTTATTTTTGGCTGAGCGATCCTGAGCCTTTTTCTGTTGTTCATAACCAAACAACCTGAATCACACTGAGGTTGGCAGATGTACGCGTTATTTATATTCAGAAAGGGAAAAGAAACATATATCATTTTATATTAAAACCACTTTATAGATGTATGGCTCATATGCAAAAATCTGCACATATTTAATAAATAAAAATTGATCAAAAGAAATGTCTAAGAAGAAAAAGTACAGAAAGGAATAGAGAGCCCAAAGTCACAACCTGTAGAGCAGTTAAGAGGAAGAAGAGTCAAAAAATGAGTCAAAAAATAAGATCCACACAAGAAGGAAGAAAACCAGAGGGGTTAATGGAGTCAAGAAGATTTCAAGGAAGAGGAAGTAGGCAGCATGTTCAGTGATACAAAGAAGTTAAATAAGGGATGAGGAATGATACTTATTAACATTTTGCCAGTTATTGGAGAACAAGAAAAACTAAGTTTAGAGAACACAAGGGGATGCAGGACTTGTGGGAGGGAGAGGTGAGTATGTGGAGACAACCCATTTAAAGAGTTTATCATGAAAGTTTTACTGTGAAGTTCAGGAGATATATGGGACAATAATTGAAAGGGAAGTGTCATCAAAAGAAGATATTAGTTTAAAGTGGAGGATAGGGAACCATGATTGTATGCTAATGGGAATCAACACTAGAGCAGGAGAATATGAAGATACAAGAGAAAAATGGTTATCAGCAAGGGTTAAATCATTAAAAGGGAAAGAGTAATGAAGGGATCAACTGGAGATGGAGGCTTTGTTAAAATTATGACACATCAGCACCCCCATCCCCTTTATATTCTTATTACAGACATGCTCATACCTACATCCATGTAGATGACCAAATTGAAAATGAGAGATTAGCAAACCGGTAATGGTCAAAGGATAGAGGGAATGAAGTTTGAAGTCCATAATATCCAAATTGACTACTGGCACTTAATCTAGACTGACGAATTTAAAGTTTGGGAGATGTATTGGTTAGGGATTATTGCAAGCCACTAGCACTTCTGTGTCATGTGTGTAAATGTCTGCATGTGTTTGTATGTTCAGAGACAGAGGAGGCATGGATAGATCCTATTGTTAAGAAACAAAAAATCCCAACAATGAAGAAAATTAATGGAGGGGACTTTCTCATTTTCATGTTGGGGGGAGGAAAGGGCAGTCAGAGACAGAGAAGAAAAGCTAGGAACAGGGATCAACCCAGAATGGAATCTCCCCAGATGTCCTTCACTTTCTTTCAGGGGGGAGAGAGGAGCAGAAGATGGGCGATTTTCCCTGGACTCTAGAAACACTGATATTTAGCCACCATTTCCTAGTAGTACCATACTACAATTCTAGATACCTTTCATCTGTAATTAAAATCTGCTGTTCTCATAGAGTCTAAGAAGGGTGTTTAGGGGGCATTTAAGGAGCAGGGCTCTAAGCAAAACATTGCCTTCCTTGCATTACTGTTCCTCCAGGTCCTACTCCAAGGGACACTCCTCCTGAACATTCAGACAGAGACCAGCACCCAAGCAGATCTGGGATCCCCTGAGAGGGGTGTGACACATAGAGAAGTGTCTGGCAGGTGGATTCTGGGCAGTGGGTATGAGGCAAAGTCCCTTTACAAACATAGACTGAATGTCTCAAAAAGACCCTGAGATGAGGAGAGTGGGCAAGACTTTGCGTTCTGTCCACTGTGGGATTTTCAATTGAAGGGGAGATGAGATTGCTTCGATTATTTTGGATGGAGAGGTTCCGGAATATGAGACATGGTGGGCAGCTGGGACCCAGGAAGAGAGTGAGGCTGCACAAATGGACGTCCAGAAACATCTTACAATACAGGGAGAGAAGAGAAGAATAGATGGGGACATAATCCCAACTTTTGTGCTGCCCTTACTCACAAAACAATGGTGTCCAGGGAAGTCCCATGTCCTGACTGGTACCTTGCTTGTCTGGCCTCTGAAATTGGGAGCAAATGCAAAGGAGGTAGTTGGCTACTCAGAATACGGGGTAGGGAAGAGCTATCTTCTTAGTTCTGCTGTTTGTTTGTTTTTTCCTACAAAAGCAGAAGACTGGCAGAGACGTCCCTCCTCTGAGTCTCCCCAAGCCCCTGGTAGAACAGGGGTAGGGCAGGAAGTGAGAGCCCCATCAACTGTTCTCATGGTCTGGGTAGAGATCTCCAAGGCCTAAGAGGAGAGGAAAGAGTTGTCTGTATTGAGTGACTCCCCTACTGGGGATCATGGAACTGTTCTGAAATCTGGCTGGAACAGAGGTTTGTGTCAGGAAATTGGGGCTAGTAGAAACCTCTATAACACGATAGAGGCTACGGGGTGGGAACAGGGGAAGTGGGTTGGGTAGCGGTAATCCTGGATTCCATGGGCATGGTTTGGAGGTAAAACAAATTGTTGGTAAGAAGGTGGCTAGGGGACAAGGAACCTAGGTCTCCCAACCATGTAAGTGGATTTGGAGACTTACAAATTCTAGGTTCGTATTGGGCTGCTCTACAATTTCTATCCTCCTCCACCAGGCATCGGGTACAGGGCAAGATGGAACTAAATACAATGTGCTTTTTAAATCCCTGAACAGGGTCTGTGTACCTCAGAGGAAGACAGAGCACAGACATGTCTCTGCCTTTCTGTTTGTCTCATCCATTGTCCCTAGACATCACAGGACATAGAGACCTTGGTTACCATGGGAACTGAAGCTAAGTGATGCATTAGACCGTGGGAGAAAAGCAGAGGTGGTTCTGCTATAAAGGCCCTTGGGAGAATACATTTGAGCAAAGCACTCACATCGAAAGAACTCAGCATTTCCACAGGTACGTTGATCCCTGTGATTATTATTACACTCAGAACACAAAGGTGCATGCATATACACGGATGGGTGCACGAGTGTGCACATACACACACACACACACACACACACACACACACACACGGTTCATTCTCTGTATCATGCTGGTTGGCCCATGGGATTCTTGTGGGTCAGGCTGTGCCATGACCACTTCAACATGTATCATCACCCTCTCATCTTTCCACTTTCTCTCATCCCTCCCTCACGCCTACTTGCATTGTCTTTCAGTTTCTCCTCCCTCTTCATTTCCCTATCCTTCACTTCTCTCCCTCCTTAGTTTTTTATTCTGCCCCTCCATTGTTCTGCCCTCTTTTTCCTTCTGCTTTCTCTTTATACTTTGTTCTTGCTCTCATCCTCCCTTCCCTGCCCCTATCCAGTTACTTAATGGAGTGAATTAATTCATTCATTTACGATCGGCCTGTTATGTATGGGCCATGTATGTCGAGCTTCCAGCCTCGTAGGTCAGTACAATCACAAAATTAATCTCAGACATCACTGTTTTCTTGCAAATTATGATACGTGATGTGAGATTAAATGACAAGGAGCTATGAGTGTGAACAATAAGGGGGCAAATTTCCGTGCTGGGCTCAGTGAAGGAAATGTTATTGGCATTTGGTTTCCCTCCACCCAGCATCTTCTTCTTGTCTCTTTGGGTAACTGCCTTCCCTTTTACTTTGGGGGCAACCACCCTCTTCCATTTTTGCAGCATGATGGGACTATCACCCATGGTGTCCTGCCATCCACTAACCAAGGTGTGAACATGAAGTTTAACCAGATGCCCACACCTTGGGATCTAACAGACAACAACAGAGTGAGGTGCTGTTTTGTCTTGTCAGTGGACCCTTGGTCCTGCTACCAAGTTTCCCAAAGGCATCTTTTTCATGGCCTTCATGCATTCTCTTTCTCATTCGTTCTGCTTTCCTCTCTTCCTCTTCCCTCACTCCTGGCTAGATCCTTTTGTTGTAGGCGTAACCCCACAAGGACAAAAAGGATGGGTGAAGAGACAATACTAATGAAGTATTAGAAGATGGAAAGCAGACAGATGAGTGACCTAAGAGCACTTAATCTTAATCCAGCAGTGCAGAAAGTCCAGATGGAGACATCTTTAACACCCCTCACCAGACCCTCAAACTGTCTGTGAGCTTGGCATTGGCATGCACCCCTGCAAGCTGGGGTTAATGGTGGGGTTGTAAATTGCATGATTGCTCCAAAGTAGAGTTAAGAAACATTTAGACCAGTAGCTGGACAAACTGCTTTCTCCAAACCCTTGGGGCTGTGAAGAGAAACTTACTCTCTGCAAGGGGATGAGGCAGCAGATTTACGGACTTTGGAACCTCAGGCACCCGAACCCACTATAGGGACTTAAGTGTAAAATCTACGTGAAAGCTCAATCCCTAGCCTCATTCCCAACTTGGTGGGCAAACTGCTTGCATTTTGCCTTTTCCCATAGATGCAAGAGACTCTTCCCTGGGTGATCTACCTTCACAAGTGGAGAGGTTAATAATCTTAGCAGGCAAAGGACTCCTAAGTTTTCAACATTAGTCAGTTCAAAACATTTTCCAATTTCAATGTGATTTCTTCTTAGAGCCATGAGTTATTTAGGAGGTATGTCTTCATCTACAAACATATGAGGGATTTCCTAATGCTCTTTGTTATTAATTGATAGCTTATATATACAAATCCACAAAGAACAGTGCTTTATGTACACTCCTGGGAGTCTATTTATTTAAAATTCTTTATGTAACTTTTCAGTGGGATACAACACAGAAATGGAATTGCACGACACAAAAATGTACCACTCAGTAACTTATTACATCACAAACATCTGACTAAGTGCAATACAGGTCCAGTGATTGGGCATTGCCGGCAACACAAAAGCACCCTCATTCCCTTTCTGGATCACACGATCTGCCACCTCAGCAAATCTAACCAGTGTTTTGACTTTTTTTTTTAAATTTATTTTTAATTTATTGGGGTGACAATTGTTAGTAAAATTACATAGATTTCAGGTGTGCAATTCTGTATCACATCATCCATAAATCACACTGTGTGTTCACCACCCAGAGTCAGCTCCCCTTCCATCACCATACATTTGATCCCCCTCACCCTTTAAACTAAATTTATTGGGGTGACATTGGTTATTAAAATTATATAGGTTTCAAGTGTACATTTCTATAATACATCATCTATATATTGCATTCTGTATTCACCACCCAGAGTCAGTTCTGCTTCCATCACCATAAATATTTGATCCCCTTGACGCTCATCTGCCACCACCCTCCCCACTTACCCTCTGGTAACCACTAAACTATTCTCTGTGTCTGTGAGTTTTTATCTCTCATTTGTTTGTCTTATTCTTTTGTTGTTTTTGGTTTATATACCACATATCAGTGAAATCATATGGTTCTCTGCTTTTTCTGTCTGACTTATTTCGCTTAGCATTATGATCTCAAGATCCATCCATGTTGTCACAAATGGTCCTATTTCATCTTTTCTTACTGCCGAATAGTATTCCATTGTGTATATATACCACAACTTCTTTATCCATTCATCTGTCGAAGGACATTTTGGTTGTTTCCACGTCTTGGCCGCTATAAACAAAGCTGCAATGAACATTGAAGCACACTTCTCTTTATGGATAAATGTTTTCAGATTTTTGGGGTAGATACCCAGGAGAGGGATTGCTGGGTCATATAGTAATTCTATTCGTAATTTTTTGAGGAACCTCCACACTGCCTTCCATAACGGCTGCATCAGTCTGCATTCCCACCAACAGTGTATGAGGGTTCCTTTTTCTCCACAGCCACTCCAACACTTGTTACTATTTGTCTTGTTGATGACAACCATTCTTACTGGGGTGAAGTGATATCTCATTTTGTTTTTTATTTGCATTTCTCTGATGATTAGTGCTGTTGAGCATTTTTCATATGTCTATTTGCCATTTGTATGTCCTCTGTGGAGAAATGTCTCTTCAGGTCCTCTGCCCATTTTTCAGTGGGGTTGTTTGTTTTTTTGTTGTTGAGTTGCATGTGTTCTTTGTATATTTTGGATATTAGCCCCTTATCGGAAGCACTGTTTGCAAAAATCTTTTCCCATTCAGTTGGTTGCCTCTTTATTTTGTCGATGGTTTTTTTTTTTGCTGTGCAGAAGCCTTTAAGTTTGATATAGTCCCATTCATTTATTTTAGCTTTTATTTCCCTTGCCTTTGGAGTCAAATTCATACAATGTTCTTTGAACCCAAGGTCCGTAAGATTAGTAACTATGTTTTCTTCTATGCAGTTTATTGTATCAGGTCTTATGCTTAAGTCTTTGATCGATTTTGAATTAATTTTGGTACATGGTGACAGATAGCAGTCCAGTTTCATTCTTTTGCATGTGGCTTTCCTGTTCTCCCAGCACCATTTATTGAAGAGGCTGTCTTTTCTCCATTGTGTGTTTTTTGCTTCTTTGTCAAAAATTATCTGTCCATATTTATGGGGGTTTATTTCTGGGTTCTCAATTCTATTCCATTGGTCTATGTGTCTGTTTTTCTGCCAATACTATGCTGTTTTAATTATTATAGCCTTGTAGTACAAGCTAAAGTCAGGGAGTGTGATACCTCCAGTATTGATCTTTTTTCTTAAGATTGCTTTGGCTGTTCGGAGTCTTTTGTGGTTCCAAACAAATCTGATGATTTTTTTGTTCTATTTCTTTAAAAAATGCCATTGGGATTTTGATGGGGATTCCATTAAATCTGTATATTGCTTTGGGTAATATGGCCATTTTAACTATGTTGATTCTTCCAATGCATGAGCACGGAATGTCTTTGCATTTCTTTGTATCTTCTTCAATTTCTTTCAAAAATGTCTTATAGTTTTCAGCATATAGGTCCTTCACATCCTTGGTTAAGTTTATTCTAGGTATTTTATTCTTTTTGCTGCAATTTCAAAAGGAATTGTTTGTTGTATCTTTTTCTGAGATTTCATTGTTAGTATATAGGAATGCAATGGACTTTTGTACGTTGATTTTGTAGCCGGCAACTTTACTGTATTCGTTGATTGTTTCTAATAGCTTTTTGGTGGAGTCTTTAGGGTTTTCTTTATATATAGCATCATGTCATCTGCAAAGAGTGATAATTTAACTTCTTCATTCCCAATGTGGATGCCTTTTATTTCTTTCTCTTGCCTGATTGCTCTGGCAAGGACTTCCAACACTATGTTGAAAAGCAGAGGTGATAGGGGACTGCCCTGTCGTGTTCCTGAACGTAGAACAAAGGGCTTCAGTTTTTCACCATTAATTATGAGATTTGCTGAGGGCTTGTCATATATGGCCTTTATTATGTTAAGGTATTTTCCTTCTACACCTATTTTATTAAGTGTTTGAAACATAAATGGATGTTGTATCTTGTCAAATGCTTTTTCTGCATCAATTGATATAATCATATGATTTTTGTCCTTTATTTTGTTTATGTGATGTATCACATTGATGGATTTGCGGATGTTGAACCATCCTTGTGCCCCGGGGATGAACCCCACTTGGTCGTGATGGATGATCTTTTTAATGCATTGTTGTATTCGATTTGCTAAAATTTTGTTTAGGATTTTTGCATCTGTATTCATCAGAGATATTGGTCTGTGGTTTTCTTTTTTTGTGTTGTCCTTGCCAGGTTTTGGTATCAGGGTAATGTTGGCTTCATAAAATGAGTTAGGGAGTACTGTCTCTTCTTCAATTTTTTGGAAGAGTTTGAGCAGGATTGGTATCAGATCCTCTTTGCAGGTTTGGTAGAATTCACTAGTGAAGCCATCTGGTCCCAGACTTTTGCTTTTGGGAAGGTTTTGGATGACAGATTCAATTTCATTACTGGTGATCAGTCTGTTTAGATTTTCCAGTTCTTCATGGTTCTGCCTTGGAAGGCTATATGTTTCTAAGAACTTGTCCATTTCTTCTAGGTTATTGAATTTTGTGGCATATAGTCGTACATAGTATTCTTGGATGGTCCTTTGTATTTTCGTGGCATCCGTGATAACTTTCCCTTTTCCATTTCTGATTTTGTTTATTAGTGTCTTCTCTCTTTTTATCTTAGTGAGCCTAGCCAAGGGTTTGTCAATTTGGTTAATCTTTTCACAGCACCAGCTCTTTGTCACATTAATTTTTTCTATTGTCTTTTTGTTCTCTATTTCATTTAGTTCTGCTCCGATTTTTATGATTTCCTTTCTTCTGCTAACCTTAGGTTTCATTTGTTCTTATTTTTCTAGTTCTTTTAGGTGTACCGTGAGGTTATTTACTTGGGATTTTTCTTGTTTCTTGTGATAGTCCTGTACTGATATAAATTTACTTCTTAAAACTGCTTTCGCTGCATCCCAAAAATTTTGGTAGGATGTATTTTCATTGTCATTTGTTTCTATATATCTTTCGATCTCTCCTCTAATTTCTTCTTTGACCCGGTCTTTTTAAAAAATATTTTGTTTAATCTCCATGTATTTGTGTTTTTTTCCTGCTTTCTTTTTGCAATTGATATCCAATTTCAAAGCCTTGTGATCAGAGAATATGCTTGGTATGAATTCAACCTTTTTAAATTTGCTGAGGTTAGTTTTATGTCCCAATATAGGGTCTATCCTTGACAATGTTCCATGTACACTAGAAAAAATTTTATACTCTGATGTTTTAGGATGAAGTGCTCCATAAATGTCAATTATGCGTATTTCATCTAATGTGTCATTTAGGGCTGCTATTTCGTCATTTATATTCTGTTTGGATGATCTATCTATAGCTGTCAATGATGTATTTAGGTCCCGTAGTATAATTGTGTTTTGGTCAATTTCTACCTTTATTTCTGTTAGCAGTTGCTTAGTGTATTTTGGTGCTCCCCGATTGGGGGCATAAATATTGATAACGGTTATGTCTTCTTGTTGTATAGTCCCCTTTACCATTATGAAATGTCCATCTTTGTCTCTTGTTATCTTTTTCACCCTGAAGTCTGTTTCATCTGATATCATTATGGCTACACCTGATTTTCTTTGGATACCGATTGCTTGAAGTGTCAATTTCTACCCTTTCACTTTGAGTCTACGCTTGTCCTTGTAGCTGTGATGTGTCTGTTGGAGACAGCATATGGTTGGGTTTAGTTGTTTGATCCAATCTGCTACTCTGTGCCTTTTTATTGGTGAGTTCAGTCCATTTACATTTAGGGTGATTATTGATATGTGAGGATTTCCTGTCATTCTATCTTTAGTTTTCTGGTAAGGCTGTGTCTCCATTGTTTCTTTGCCTGTTTGTTGTTGTCTATTATTTCTGTGTGGTGGTATTCTATGATGTTTCCCTCTGTTTCTTCTTTTATTACAGTATATATTTCAGTTCTGGATTTTTTTTGAGTGTTTACCCTTAAGCTTATGTAAAAGAAAGTTTGATATTTAGAGTATTCCATTTTCTTCAGCACGCTTACTTTCTCCATTCCCATGTTTCGATTCAGGCCTTTACTCTCCCCCTTTTTATGTTTTGGTTGCCACAAATTGTCCCTGTTGATGGTGGTCGAATAGCCAGCCTCCTTTAGTATTTCTTGTAGTGCAGATCGTGTATTAGAAAATTCCCTCAGCTTCTGTATGTCTGGAAAGGTCTTTATTCCTCCTTCATATTTAAAGGATATCTTTGCTCGGTATATTATTCTTGGCTCATAATTTCTCTCAATAGTTTGAATATTTGTTTCCACTCCCTCCTGGCTTGTAGAGTTTCTGCTGAGAAATTTGATGATAACATAATGGGCTTTCCTTTGTAGGTTACTGTCTTCTTTTCCCTGGCTGTCTTGAGGATTCTTTGTTTGTTGTTGAGTTTTGACAGCTTCAATGCAATGTGCCTTGGAGAAGGCCTGTTGAGGTTCAGGTAATTATGTGTTCTATTTGCTTCTTGGATCGAGGATCCAGTTTTTTCCACTAGTTTGGGAAGCTATCATTGACTATTTGTTTGAATATACTCTCTGTTCCCTTCTCTCTTTCTTCTCCTTCTTGTATGCCCATTATTCGTGCTCTTTCTGATGGAGTCAGAAAGTTCTTGTAGAGTTCTTTCATTTCTTTGAAGTCTCAAGTCTTTTTCTTCTTCCATCCGTGTCATTTCGAGGTTTCTATCTTCGATGTCACTGATTCTTCCCTCCATCTGGTCAACTCCACTACCTAAGATGGCTATTTCATTCTTAATTTCTTCTATTGAGTTCTTAATCTCCAGAAATTTCTTTGGTTCTTTTTTGAAATTTCAATCTCTTTAGTAAAATGTTCATGTTCTTCTTTGATTGTGTTTCTGGGTTCATTAAACTGCCTTTCTGTGTTTTCTTGCATCTCGTTGAGTTTTTTCGGAACTGCAATCTTGAATTCTGTGTCATTTAAGTCACATATTTCCACATCTTTAAGTTCCTTTTCTGGAGACTTTTCACTTTCTTTCTGAGTTGTCTTGTCGCCTTGGTTATTCATGGCAATTACTGATTTATTATTTCTCTTCGTAGCAATCTACAGGAGTGGGTTCGGCAACAGGTTGATAGGAAGAGGTCTTTCTTTTGTTTTCCCGTACGTGTTTGTAGAATGTTTTATTTTCTCTCCAAACTGCAGCGTTTTTTTGTCTCTCCCACTGTAGTGTTATGTTTTCTCTGCACTATTCCAGCTTCTCACACAGTGGGCGGATTCACTGGAAGGAGGGCTTCTCCTCTTTTACCAGTTTTCCTTGGGTCATAGGGGACCGCTTCCCTGTGGGGATGCGGAGAGTTTTTGAAGTTCCAAAGGTCTTCCTGCACCAGATTCAGAGCCCTTGTGTTTCGGCAGGTCTGTTTACTCCTGCAGGGAGTAGTCTCAGTGCCTAAGGCTTCCATTCTCTGCTTGGCAGTGAGGGCTTGTGGGGACAGAGCCCCAAAAAGCAGTTTCCAGGCTCTCGGCCTCACATAGAAAGGTGCTGGCTCAGGTAGTAAATGGCCATCAACTGTGATCAAATGGCCAGCAGCTGTGGCTAGTTGGCCGTCAGCTGTAACCAGTGAGCCATTGGCCACTAATATAACTGCCGTGGCTAGGCTAGCAAAAAAAAAAAAAAAAAAGGGGAGCTAGCAAGAAGATGGTGGCTGAGTCTGCAAGCGGCACAGTGAGGGTTGAGAATTGTGTGGCTCCTGTTCCTGTGTCTCCAACCCAGCTGCCAGTGAGAGTATAGTGGTGTGACTCCCCTACCTATGGCTCCGTGGGTGTTCCTTTTTGGCCTCACCATGTCCTGCGTTTTTGTATGGGGAGTGGGACCGGATACCCCGCCTGACACCCCTCACGACAGGGCTTACACCACCGTTTTCAGCCTTTTTCCCTCAGTCTTTTCTGCAAGGTCTCTACCGTCAGCGTTCGGTTCAGCCGTGTTATATGCTGTCCCCTCAGCCCTGTGGCCCATAAACGGAGCCCTAGCAGTCCGATTTCTTCCCTCTCCCACAGCTGCTATAGTTCCTGGATACAGTGAGCTCGGAGCACTGAGCTAGCTGGGCGTCCTTTGCTGTGCGGTCCCGTCTCCGCACTTCTCCCTTCTCTCCTCACCTGCTCACGCTATTTGCCCACCTTTAGATGAATTCAGTAGTGAGCCTCTTTGTCTTGCCTGTCTGCTGTGCTGGGAGTCCCTTGTGGAGTTATAGTTTTTAATCTGTTGGAAATTCCAGGGGAGATTTCCAGAGGCTCACCTCACGCCGCCATTTGGTTGACTTCTGGGAGGATATTTCTTAATTTGAAAACATACATGGGAGTTTTCTATCGCCATCTGCTCACTACCCCAACTTCTCCTGCTCCTGCCACTTCCCGGAGTCACTGCCTGCACAGCTCCAGCCACTTGGCTCTCCGTGCTAGCCACTGATGTTAGTCATTGTGGAAACATGGCAGACATTGACAACAAAGAACAATGTGAACTTGATCAAGATTTGGATGATGTTGAAGAAGAAGTAGGAGAAGGACAAGGAGGAGGAGGAGAAGAAGAGGAAGAAGGAGAAAAAGAAGAAGAAGAAAGAAGGAGAAGTAGGAGAAGAAAGAAAAGAAGAAGAACAAAAAGAAGTAGGAGGACGAGGAGGAGGAGGAGGAGAGGAAGAAACTGGTGAAGGAATAAAAATAAATGGGTGTAAGCTGACTGTTGAGATGATGCAAAATCCTCAGATTCTTGCAGCCCTCCAAGAAAGACTTGATGGTCTGGTAGAAACACCAACAGGATACATTGAAAGCTTGCTCAGGGTAGTTTAAAAACAAGTGAATGTTCTCAAAAACCTTCAATTTAATGTACACACACAGAAGCCAAGTTCTATGAGGAAGTTCATGATTTTTAAAGCAAAAGACATGGAAACAGCCAAAATGTCTTTCGATAGATGAATGGATAAAGAAATTGTGGTATTTATGCACAATGGAATATTATTCAGTGGTAAGAAAAGATGATATAGGAACATTTGTGACAACATGGATGGATCTTGAGAGTATAATGCTAAGCGAAATACGTCAGACAGAAAAAGCAGAGAACCATATGATTTCACTGATAGGTGGTATATAAACCAAAAGCAACAACAAAAGAACAAGACAAACAAATGAGAAACAAGAACTCACAGACACAGACAATAGTTTAGTGGTTACCAGAGGGTAAGGGGGTGGGGGGTGGGAGATGAGGGTAAGGGGGATCAAATATATGGTGATGGAAGAACTGTCTCTGGGTGGTGAACACACAATGGGATTTATAGATGATGTAATACAGAATTGTACACCTGAAATCTATGTAATTCTACTAACAATTGTCACCCCAGTAAATTAAAAAAAAAAATGTACTGCTCTCTATCAGCCTTTATTTGATAAGTGATTTGAAATCATTAATGCATTTATGAACCCACAGAGGAAGAATGTCAATGAAAAGCCGATGAGGAAGATGAAATTTCAGAGGAGCTAAAAGAAAAGGCCAAGATTGAAGATGAGAAAAAAGATGAAGAAAAAAAGACCCCAAGGGAATTCCTGAATTTTTGGTTGCCTATGTTTAAAATGTTGACTTGCTCAGTGATATCGTTCAGGAACATGACGAACCTATTCTGAAGCACTTGAAAGATAGTAAAGTGAAGTTTTCAGACGCTGGCCAGCCTATGAGTTTTGTCTTAGAACTTCACTTTGAACCCAGAAATATTTCACAAATGAAATGTTGACAAAGACATACAGGATGAGACTGGAACTAGACGATTGTGATTCCTTTTGTTTTGGTGGGCCATAATTATGCGTCGTCCAGGGTGCCGGATAGATTGGGAAAAGGGAAGAATGTCACTTTGAAAACCATTAAAAAGAAGCAGAAACGCAAGTGGCGTGGGGCAGTTCATAATGTGACCAAAAGAATTTCCAGTGACTCTTTCTTTAATTTTCTTGCCGCTCCTGAAGTTTCTTAGAATGGAGATCTGGATGATCGTGCTGAAGCTATCTTTGCTGCAGACTTTGAAATTGGTCACTTTTTACGTGAGTGTATAATTCCAAGGTCAGTGCTATACTTTACTGGAGAAGCCATTGAAGATGATGATGATGATGATGAAGATGATGATGATGATGATGAAGGTGAAGAAGTGGATGAGGTAATGTTTACCAAATGAGCAAATGATTCTGTTTAATACATTGAGGCGCAAGTTGATTGACTTATGTATTCCTTTGCTGTAATCTCATTATTCTGTGATACAGGATAAAAAACATTTTGGGGAAAGAAATTATAGTTTTAGAATTCTACAGCCAAACAATCCATGCATAAGGTTTCAATAAATGAATTTCAAACCCCCCCCCCCAAAAAAGGGGGATCCTACTGAATGGGAGAAGATATTTGCCAATGATATATCCGATAACGGGTTAATATCCAAAATTTATGACAAACTCACTCAACTCCAAAAAAACAAACAACTCAATTTAAAAATGGGCAGAGGACATGAAGAGACATTTTTCTAAAAAGGACATACAGATGGCAAACAGACATACGAAGAAATGCTCAACCTCACTAACCATTAGAGAAATGCAAATAAAAACCACAATGAGATACCACCTCACCCCAGTCAAAATGGCTATCATCAATAAATCAGCAAACGACAAGTGCTGGCGAGGATGTGGAGAAAAGGGAACCCTCATGCACTGTTGGTGGGATTGCAGATTGGTGCAGCCACTATGGCAAGCAGTGTGGATGTATCTCAAAAATCTGAAAATGGAACTACCTCATGATGCAGCAGTTGCACTCCTAGGCATCTATCCGGAGAAATCCAAAACTGCAATTCAAAAAAAATTTATGCACCCCTGTTTATTGCAGCACTATACACAATAGCCAAGACACGGAAACAACCGAAATGCCCATTGATAGACGACTAGATTAAGAAACTGTGGTACAGTTATATGATGGAGTATTACGCAGCCATAAAGAAGAATGAAATCTTACTCTTTGCAACAATATGGATGGACCTAGAGAACATTATGTTAAGTGAAATAAGTCGGACAGGGAAAGACAAATACCATATGATCTCACTTATATGTGGAATCTAGTGAAAACAGTAAATGAATGAACTAATCACAAACAGTCTCAGAGACACAGAGGAAAACCTGAGGGTTGCTAGATGGGAGGGGAGTGGGGATGAGGGGGAAGGTGAGGGGATTAGGAAGCACAGTCGGTAACCACAAGATGGCCACGGGGATACGAAAGTCAATTTGGGGAATGTAATCAATAATGTTGTAAAGGTTTTGTAGGGTATCCGATGGACACTTTTCTCATTAGGGAAACCACCTCAGGGATGATGTAGATGCCTGATCACTGCACTGTACACCCGAAGCTGAAGCTGAATAATAACGAATGTCAACTACAATTATATATATATATATATATATATATATATATATATATATATATACATACATATATATATGTATATATATATGTATATATATATTTACAAGAAGCGGAGTACAGCATTAGGAAGAGAGACAGTGGAAATGTAATGGCTGTGTGTGATGTCAGAGGGGTAGTGGATGGGGGGAGGGTGGTTGTCACTGTGTGAGGGATATAAATGATAAACGTCTAACTATTACATTGTTTTGTGCACCTGAAACTAATAAAAAAGTGTTAAAAAAACACATATGGGGGATTTTCTAGTTATCATGGGTTATTAATTTATAGCATAATGGCATTGTGGTCAGGGAATATCCTCTTAATTATTTCGTTGTCTCCAACTTTGCCGAGACTTGCTTTATGGTCAACATGTGGTCTGTCGTGCGGGGTGTCAGGCGGGGTCTCTGGTCCCACTCCCCACATAAGAACGCAGGACATGGTGAGGCCAAAAAGGAACACCCACGGAGCCATAAGTAGGGGAGTCATATCTCTATACTCTCGCTGGCGGCTGGGTTGGAGACACGGGAACCAGGAGCAACACAATTCTCAACCCTCACTGTGCCGCTTGCAGACTCAGCCACCATCTTCTTGCTAGCTCCCCCTTTTTCTTCTGCTAGCGTAACCACAGCAGTTATATTCGTGGCCAATGGCTCACTGGTTACAGCTGACGGCCAACTAGCCACAGCTGCTGGCCATTTGATCACAGTTGATGGCCATTTACTACCTGAGCCAGCACCTTTCTATGTGAGGCCGAGAGCCTGGAAACTGCTTTTTGGGGCTCTGTCCCCACATGGTCTCTTTTGGTAAATGTCAATAGCACTTGAAAAGGCTATGTATCCTGTAGGTGTTGAGTGTACTGATATAAATGTATAAATATATACTGCCGAGTTTGTTTGTTGTATTTATCTCCCACAATGATTATGTATATGTCTCTGCAGTTCTGTCAAGGTTTACATTATATTTTGAGACGACGTTATTCAGTGCAAACGGACTAATAACTCTTTTATTTTCCTGGTGAGTTTGGCCTGTTGTGATTATTCGGCATCCCTCTTTAGCAATAGTAATGCTTTTTTGGCCTAACAGACCTAAATTTCTTGCCTCTTTTCAGACCCTTCCTTCTAAGACGTAAATACCCTCAAGAGGGTAAATAGTCTTAACCATCCTGTAATCCAATCCCTGCCTTGCTTTCTTCCACATTCATGTAATCTTCCTTACATCGCCTCCTTAAATTCAAAAGCATAAAAGAAACTGCAAAACTGTTACTCTGCAGAGAGGTTGAGATCTTGCTCCCTGGCATATGGTGTCAGTTTGGCTCAAATAAACTCTTATAAAAATTTTTTAAACAGACCTATGTTTCTGATATAAAAAAGGTACACCAACTTGTTTTGATGAATGTTTTTAAGGTATATGTTTTTCTAATTTGTAACATTCAACTTTTCTATATACCTGTATTTGAAGTATGTCTTTGTAAGCAGAATATTGGAGGTTTCTGTCTTCTCTCTCTTCTTCCTCGTCTTCTTCCTCCCCTGCCTCCTTCTCTCCCCTTTCTCCTGTCCTTCGACCTCCTCTTCCCCCACCTCCTCTTTTTCCCTCCGGCCTGTTAATCTCTGTCTTTATTGCAGTATTTACCTTTGAAGCGATTATTGCTATATTGGGGTTTATATCCACCAACTTACAACCTTCGATTTCTCCCGCTTGTCTATGCTCATTTATCTCTTAGATTTTGCCTTCTTTGAGATCAGTTTTTTAAAGTTTTCTATTTTCCACCTCTATCGCCTTGATAGGTATTCTCTCTTTCTTTATTCTCTTAATGGTCATTTGGAGACTACAACTTGAATTCTTAACCTCTCAAAGTCTAACATAAATTGTCCATTCATCTCATCACAGAAAGTGTAACTACCTTAGAACACTTAGCCTACACTTACCTTCTCCTTACTTATTATTATAATATCCTTACTTATTAATATAGTATATAAGATACTTTAATATTATTGCTGCCATGTATTGTAATCACTCATAGATACACACACACAAAAAAAACAAAACACATGGTTTTAACTTCAAAAGACATTATTTTTAGTATTAGTTTATAAAACCAATATCATGTAAATATACCCACATATTTATGTGATAGGCCACTCTTCATTACTTCCATATCTTTGAGTTTCATCAGGGATCGTACTCTTTCTCTTAAAAGAACACACGTATTTCCTTTAGTGTGTATGTGCTTGTGAAACATTTTTTCTATCTAATTTAAATTAATAGATTTTTTTAGAGCAGTTTTATGCTTACAGTGAAATTGATTGGAAAATACAGAGAGTTCCCACATACTCGTTCACCTCGCCACCTGTACCCCACTCTTGGTTTCCCCTATTATTTACATCTTGTATTATTGTGGTCCATCTGTTACAATTGATGAATCAATATTGATACATGCCTATTGACTAAAGTCCATAGTTTTGCATTCGGGTCCACTCTTTGCATTGTACTTTTGAAAAACGTATAATGACATGTGTCCATCATTATTGCAACATAGAGAATACATTCACTGTCCTAAAACTCCCTTTTCCTCCACCTCATCTTCCTTCCTTCAGTGCCCACAAATCCTGGCCACCGTTGATCTTTCAACTGTCTCCATAGTTTTGCCTTCTCCAAAATCACACTGTTGGAATTATACACTAGGTAACCTTTTCATATTGTCTTTTTTCATGTATCAACGTACTTTGAGTTTTTCAAATGTCTCTTGTGGCTTGAAAGCTCATTTCTCTTTAGTGTTGAAAATATTGCATTGTATGCGTGTACCACGGTTTACCCATTCACGTACTGCAGATCATTTTTTTGTTTGTTTCGGGGTTATTGAGGTACGATTGACAAAAAAAAAATGTATATATTTAGGTTCTACAATGTGATGTTTTGATATATGTATTCATGGTGAAATGACTACCGTGATCAAGATAATTAACATATCCATCATCTCACATAGTTACTCTTCTGTGTGTGTGTGTGTGTGTGTGTGTGTATGAGAGAGAGAGAGAGAGAGAGACAGACAGACAGACAGACAGACAGACAGACAGACAGACAGAGACAGAGAGAGACAGAGGGAGAGATGAGTACAGTTGAGGTCTACTCTTTCAGCAAATTTTAGGTATGCAATACATTATTATTAACTGTAGTCACCATGCTGAACAGTTGCTTCCAAGTTTTGGCAATTATGAATAAAGCTGCTATAAACTGTTGTGTTCAGGTTTTTGTGCAGACAAAAGTTTTCAATTCATTTAGGTAAATGATTTAGGCAAGGAGCATGCATGATTGCTGGATCGTATGGTAAGAATATGAAACATTCACTTTTTTGTCTGAAAATGCCTTTATTTCACCTTCATCTTAAAGGATATTTTTCCTGGTTATAGAGCTCTCAGTTGGTTATTATATTCTTTCATCACTTTGAAGATACCATTCTACAGACTTCTGCCTTTCTTGTTTACGTTGAAAGTCAACTGTCAGTCTCATCATCCTGTTTTCAAGACTATGGCTCGATTTTCCCCCAGTTGCTTTGATGATGTTCTCTTTGTTTGCTCTTCAGAGGTTCGGCTATAGAAGTTTAAGAGAGATTTACTTCAGAATTATCCTGCTTGGGATTCTCAGTGTTTCTTGAGTGTAAGGCGAGGTGTTATTCAGCAGCTTTGGAAACACCCAGGCCCCTCTTTGTTCCAATACCACATAGGCACTTTTCTCTTTGTCATCTCTGCAAAGAGATGGAACTCCAACTAAAATATGTTAGGCCTCTGCATCCAATATATCCCTCCCTAACCCATTCTGCATTTTTCATCCTTTTGTCCCTGTACCTTTTATTCTAGATATTTTTACCTGACCCATCATCTAGTACACTCACTCATTCTCTCTTCACCATTGTCTTACCTGTTGAAAATGTACCCCTTCGGTTCTTGCTTTCAGATGCTTTGGTTTTTATCTGTAGAACATCTGTCCCGTTTCTTTCTTGGTTTTGTTGAGGCATAATTTATAGTTTATACCCAGTTAAGTGTCCAGTTTGATGAGTTCTGACAAGTTGAAACATCTGTGTAACCACCACCAATATCAAGGGAGAGAACGTTTCCAGTGTCCCACCAAACTCCCTCATGTGCCTTTGCGGTCATTCTCCTCAGTCACCTCCAGCCGTGGGCAACCACCAACCTTCCTTCTCTCATTTTAGTTTTGACTTCTCAAGAATTCTATGTTAAATGAATCAGGCAGTATGAAGTAATCTGTTTCTGGTCTTCCACTTAATGCTTTTGACAATCCCGTGCATTGTGAATGCCGGTAGTTTGTTCCTTTTGATCTCTGTATGGATATGTGACATTTGGATAATCCATTCACCAATCGATGGACATTTGGGATGTTTTCAGTTTGGGGACATTATGAATAAAGCTGCTACCATCATTCGTGTTCAAGTTTGGTGTGGACATTTGGTTTATTTCTTGGGTTAAATCACGTATGCTTATTATCCATGTTGGACTATGTTTGTATGTGATTTGAAGTAATGTGAAAGTTGCAT
Organism: Rhinolophus ferrumequinum; assembly: GCF_004115265.2. NCBI lineage: Eukaryota > Metazoa > Chordata > Mammalia > Chiroptera > Rhinolophidae > Rhinolophus > Rhinolophus ferrumequinum. The sequence continues at coordinate 83,347,830 of NC_046284.1, forward strand.
TTCTTTTCATCTGCATATTCAACGCTTTTCCAATATTTGTAGAAAGCACGTTTCCCCCCATTGGATTCCATTAGCACCACTGTCAATCGCTGGATTACAAGGTAGTTGTATGCTTAACTCAATAAGAAGCTGCCAAGCTCTTATGGAAAGTACCTAGTTTTTGCACCAACACCTATGAAAGAACTGTAGTGGCTCCATCTCACCAGCTCTTGCCATTGTCCGCCATTTGAAAGCCATCTGTGGGCATTCTAGCAGATATGGTGTGCTGTCTCATTTCAGTTTTAATTTGTATTTGCCTATTGACTAACGATTTTGAGCAACTTTATATGTGTTTACTGGCCTTTCATGTATCTTCTTCAGGAAAATGTCTGTTCAAATATTTTGCCCACTTTCGAAACACGTTATGGGTTCCCATTACTGAGTTGTAGGAAATTTTTTATGTATTTACATGTGCAAGTAAGTTCTTAGTTATATACGTATTATCCATCTCTGTGACTGGATTTTATTTTCTTAACCGGATTTTCCAAGCAGCGAATGTTTAAATTTGCCTTTAAAAATTTTTGTAAAGTCAGTTTACCAATTTTCTTTGATCATTGATGCTTTGTGTGTTCTAAGAATTCTGCCTGACTTAACAAAGGCTTTTCTCTTGTCATCATGAACAAGTTTTATAATTTTATCCTTTACATGTATGCTTATTATCCATGTTAGACTATATTGTGTGTGACTTGAAGTAACGTGAAAGTTGCATTTGTTTTCATCTGCATATTCAATGCTTGTCCAATATTTGTAGAAAGCATGTTTACCCCCATTGGATTCCATTAGTACTGCTGTCAAACACCAATCGCCCCTACATGTGTATGTCTATTTCTGGACTTCCTATTTGTTTTCCATATATTTATATGTCTATACTTATACTACTACCACACTGTCTTGGTGACTGTAACTTTATAGTAACTTACGAAGTTGGGCAGGGTGAGAATTTCAAACATGTATTTCTCGTTCTGAATTTTGCTGGCTATTCCAATCCTTTGTATGACAGTAAAAGTCATAGAATCACCTTGTCGCTTTCTAGTCTTTTGAATTTCCACGAATCAAAAGATCAATAGGGGAAGAATTTACAGCTTGGCAATATTGAGTCTTAACATGCGTACACGTCATCTATCTCTCCATTCATTTATATCGTGTGAATGTGGATTCTACTGCTATTGGGTGGAATGTACTATCATTAGGTCAAATTAGTTGATGCTGTTGTTAACGTCTTCTTCATCTTCATTGACCTTCTATCTATTTGCTATATCAAAATCTCAGAGATAATTTTTGAAATTTCCAACTATTAAATAGATTTATGTGCCCTATCTCTTTTAAGTTATGTCAGTTTTCTCTTTTTGTAATTTAAAGCTCTTTGATCCAGTGCACTGAGGATTGTTATGCTTTCTTGATTGTCACTTTCATTATCACTAACTGTCCCTGTTTATCACTAATGATGCTCCTGGTCCTGAAAGTACCTTATCCGTTTTTATACCTTTTCTTTTTTCCTACAATTTATTTTCACATGGTGTATCTTTTTCAGCCCTTTCACACTGAACCTGTCTCTGTGTCTATATTAAAGTGAGTTTCCGTTCAACAGCATATTGTAGTATCTTGCAGCTATCCTGCCTAGAAATCGCTGCCTTTTGTTTGAGAGTTTAGAATGTTTACATTTAGTTTAAGTATAAATATGATTGGCTTTAAATCCACCACCTTATTTTGTGTAGATTGCTTCCTTGCATCCTTCCTTCCCTCCTTCCTTCCTTCCTACTTTCCTTCATTTGTCTTCTCATTCTTTCACCTAATTCCTTTGTCTTCCTGTGTATTACTGAGCTATTTTTCAGTATTCCATTTTCAATCTGTGAATTGGATTTTACCTGTTTCTTTTGTTCTATATTTCAATTGTCCCTGTAAGATTACACTGTACATATTTCATTTAGATATGTCAATTACAAATAATTTCACTGCATGTGCAAGGCAAAAACCTCAAACGTTTGCCTTTATTTCTCCATTCCCATCCTTTAGCTTCTGTTTCCATGCATTATATACATATACATATGTACACACACACACGCACACACACATAAACACACACACACACACACACACACACACACACACACGAGGTCTGACAATTAAGTTCGTGAACTTGTTGCAACGATATTGCTAACCTTTTTGATATCTAAAGGAGGAAGATGTTTTGATGATGTTCAGGACATCCAGGGTAATAGGACGACAGCTCTGATGGCCATTCCAGAAAAAGAGTTCCAAAACTGCTTTGAAGGGTGGACTAGGAACTGGCCTCGGTGCATAGCTTCCCAAGGGGAGTATTTTAAAGGTGACTGCAGTGATGTTCAACAATGAGGTATGCAGCACTTTTTCTAGGATATGTTCACAAATTTAATTGTCTGACCTCGTATATGATATCCCCCATGATGCATTTTTATTGGCTTTGAAAACGTTCAGTTGCCATTTAAGGACAGGCATCGTTAAAATATTTTTTTTTCCACATATTTACCATGTCTATAGCTACTCATTCCTTTGTGTTGATCTGGGTTTATATTTGTCATGGTTTTCCTTCATCATTCAATGTTTTTCTATAGTTCAGGCCACTGGTGTGCAATTCTAATAGTTATTTTTGTTTGATTGGAAAAAACTATTTCACCATTATTTCTTTAACTTTACATTTAAATTAACATTCAGTGACATAGACTTCTTTTGGACATCCAGTTGCAGGAATTTTAACACATGTACATAGATGCTTGTAACGATCACCACAATCAGTATTCAGAACATTTCCATACTCCCATGAAGTCCTTTTGTAGTCACACTCACTCCACACCGAAACATGGCACCACCGATCTGCTCTCAGTCAGGATGGTTTTATCTTTACAAGAAGGTCATATAAATGGAACCCTTTAAAATGCAACCTTCTGAGACGGGCTTCTATCACTAAGCATAATGATTGGGAGTTTCATCCAAGTAGTTGATTGTATCAATAGTTCATTCCTTTCTACCACTGAATAGTATTCAACTGTGTAGAAATAATACACTTTGTTGAAGGGCATGTGGATTGTTTCAAGTTTGGGGTAATTATGAACAGAGCTGCTCTAAACATCGTGTACAGGTTTTTGTGTGAACTCAAGTTAAAACTCCTCTAGGGGAAATCCTTTGGGGTGAGCCTGCTGGCTCACATGTCTAAGTGTATGTTTAATTTCATAGGAAGCAACAAAACTGTTTTCCAGAGAGGCTGTATCACTTTATATTTCCTCCAGCAACATGTGATAAATCCAGGTGCTGCCCATCCTAAACATCATTTGTTATTGTCAGAAGGGTTTTTATTTGCTTGGTTTTCTTTCTTTCTTTCTATCTATCCATCTATCTATCTTTCTTTCTTTTTTCTTTCTCTCTCTCTCTCTCTGTCTCTCTCTCTCTTTCTCTCTCTCTCTCTCTCTCTCTTTCCTTCATTCATTCTTTCTTTCTCTTCTTCCTTTCTCTCTCTCTTTCTCTCTCTCTCTCTCTCTCTCCTCTCTCACATTTAACAATTTTAATAGAGTAATACTGGTATCTCACCTTAATTTTTATTTATATTTGGTTCTCTCTATACATCTATACTTTATATCTATATCTATATGTATATCCATATTTAATCTCCTTTGTGTTGAAGAATCTGTTCAAATATTTTGTCCATTCTTTTCTTAATGTTGAGTTTCAACAGTACTTTACATATTCTGGTTACAAGGGCTTCGTTGGATATGTAATTTGCAAATACATTCTCCCAGTTTGGGATTTGTATTTTCACATCGTTAACAGTGTCATTCAGAGAGGAAAAAGGGGTTTTTGGTGTCATGCCTAAAACATCTTTGCCAAACTCCAGGTCGAAGTTTTTCTGTTGTATCCTTCTAAACGTTTTATAGTTTTATGTTCTTGATTTATGTCTAAGATTTATTTTTAGCGGTTTAGTATGAGGTGTGAGGTCCCTTTATTTTTAGATGGACATCTGGTTGTTTCCACACATTTGTTGACAAGACAGTCCTCTCTTCATTGCATTGTTTTGGTGCCTCATCCAAAAAGAATTGGTCATGTTTTGAGCGACGGGTTCTGGATTCTCTCCGCTAGTCTATTTATTTGTTTGTCTATCCCTTCACCATTGTCGAGCTGACTTTTGTTTACTGTAGCTTTATAAGTTTTAAATGAGGTGATGTGATTCCTCCAACTTTGTTCTTCTTTTCACAATTGATTTGGCTCTTCTGGTTTCTTTTACTTTCCATCAAAGCTTTAGAATCCACTTGTCTATCTGCAAAACATCCTGCTGGGAGTTTTATTGGAATTGCATTAAATCTATAGATAAATTTCAGGAGTATTGGCACTGTCACTATATCAAGTATCCCAACCCATGACCATTTAGTGTGTTCCTCCATTTCTTTGAGACTTCTTTTATTTCTTTCTTCGGTGTTTTGCTGTTTTCAGCATACAAACACAGTGCATCATTTGTTAGATTCAGAACTAAGACTTGCCCTTCTTTTTGAGTAGTAAGTAAGTAGTAGTAGTCTCTTAAATTTCATTTCCAAATTCTTTGTTAGTATATAGAAATAGAAGTAGGAGATATATATATATATATATACATATATATATATATATATATATATGTATATATATGTGACATATGAATACATACACACACACACACACACACACACACACACACATACACACACCTGTGTGATTTCAAGGGAATCAATCAGGTTGTCCGTGAATAGGAACAATTTTAACATAATCTACTGATTCATGCCACAATGTGTAAGAATTTCCTGAGCATTCAAGCAGAGAAAAAAGAGGGCAGACAGCAAAGATTACATAGTGCATGTTTATGTTTTACAACAGGCTCTAGGAGAGAGAATTCTAATCTACAGCGATATAGAAAAAAGATCAGTGATTGCATAAGCCTGGATGTCGATGGTAGTCATTCACTGGGAAGGGCCGCAAGGGAACTTTATTAGGTGTTGAAAATGTTCTCTTTCTTGATTTGGGTGGCAGTTACATGGATTGTAGCATTTGTCAAAGTCCGTGGAACTGTACACTTAAAAATGGTCACATTTTTTTACGTGTAAATTAAAGCTGCTAAAGAGAAACCCTGACAGGTGTGGGGTGGTATCTCATTGTGGATTTTATTTGCCTTTCCCTGACGCTTAGTGATGTTGAGCATCTTCCCATATGCCTGTTGACCAATTTGATGTCTTCTTTGGAAAACTGTCCATTTAGTTCTTCTGCCCATTTTTAATCACATTGTTTATTTATTATTATTATTATTTTATTCAGTTGTGTAAGTTTTTTGTGTTTTTTTCCTACATATTTTGGATATCAATCCCTTATCAGGTGTATGGTTTGCAAAAATGTTCTCCCGTTCCGTGGGCTGTCTTTTCATTGTGTTAATTGTTTTGATCTGCAGAGCTTTTGAGTTTGATGTATGTAGTCCCATTTGTTGAGTTTTGCTTTTTTTGTTTGCGCTTTTGGCATCGCGTCCAAGAAAGGTCATTGCCGGGACCAATATCAATGAGCTTCTTTCCTACATTTTCTTCTAGGAGTTGTGTGGTATCAGCTCTTATGTTTACGTCTTTGATCCATGTTGAGTTAATTTTTGTGAGTGGTGTGAGATAGGCATCCAATGTCATTTTTCGGCATCTTTTTCTCCAACCACTGCAGGAAACAATATGGAGGTTCCTCAAAAAAATTAAAAATAGATCTATCTTATGACCCAGCTATTCCACTGCTAGATATATACCCTCAGGAATGAAAACAGGAGTTTGACTAGATATATGCACTTCAATGCTTATCACAGCATTATTCACAGCAACCAAGATATGGAAACCACCCAAATGCCCATCAACGGATGAAAGGATAAAAAAGGTGTGGTATATATACAGAATGGAATATTATTCAGCCAAGAGAAAGGACGATATCCTGCCATTTGTGGCAACATGGGTGAACCTTGAGCACATTATGCTAAACTAGACAAGTCAGAGAAAGACAAGTACTATATGATATCAATCACACGTGGAATCTGAAAATCTCAACCCTGTAAAAAAGAAACAAACAGTAGGAGCTGGAAGAAAGATGGCGGCAGCCGTGCAACAATATTTGGCCCAGCTCATGAATTCGAGCGGTTCTCATAAAGATCTGGCGGGCAAGTATCTTCAGATCCTGGGAAAAGCCATTCCGTTATCTGGGGCAGAACAACTAGAAGCTTTGAAAGCTTTTGCGGAAACAATGGTAAATGAGAATGTCAGCCTCATGATCTCGCGACAGTTGCTGACTGTTTTCTGCACACATCTCCCTAACCTGCCTGAGAGCACAGCCAAAGAAATCTATCATTTTGCCTTGGAAAAGATCCAGCCTAGAGTCATTTCATTTGAGGAGCAGATTGCTTCCATAAGACAGCATCTTGCATCCATATACGAGAAAGAAGAAGGTTGGTGAAATACAGCCCAAGTGTTGGTGGGAGTTCCTTTGGAAACAGGACAAAAACAGTACACGGTAGATTATAAACTGGAGACTAATCTGAAGATTGCTAGGCTATATCTAGAGGGTGATGGTCCAGTCCAGGCAGAGGCTTACCTACATTGAGCATCATCGCTTCAGAATGAACCAACCAATGAACAGTTACAGATACATTATAAGGTATACTGTGCACGTGTTCTTGATTATAGAAGAAAATTCATCGAAGCTGCACAGAAGTACAATGAGCTCTCTTACAAGACAATGGTGCACGAAAGAGAAAGACTAGAGGCCTTAAAACATGTTTTGCACTGTACCACCTTAGCATCAGCAGGACAGCAGCGTTCTCAAATGCTAGCTACTCTTTCTAAGGAACAAAGGTGCCAGCAACTTGCTGCTTATGGGATCCTAGAGAAAATGTACCTGGATAGGATCATCAGAGGAAATCAACTGCAAGAATTTGCTGCCATGCTGATGCCTCACCAAAAAGCAACTACAGCGGATGGTTCTGGCATCTTGGACAGAGCTGCTATTGAACACAATTTGTTGTCTGCAAGTAAGTTATATAATAATATTACCCTTGAAGAACTTGGAGCTCTTTTAGAGATCCTTGCAGCTAAGGCAGAAAAGATAGCATCGCAAATGGTAGCAGAAGGACTTGAGACTAGATTTATTTATTTTTATTTTTTTATTTTTTTGATCAGATTGATGGAATAGTTCATTTTGAAACACGAGAAGCCCTGCCAACATGGGACAAACAGATCCAATTGCTTTGTTTCCAAGTGAATAACCTTTTGGAGAAAATTAGTCAGACAGCACCAGAATGGACAGCACAAGACATGGAAGCCCAGATGGCTCAGTGAATCCTTCTAGAACTTCTGTGCACGCTATATCTTTTCCCACGTTGTACAGATTGATCTCACTATCTCCAAAGCATTTGCATCATAACCTTGCATATTTCAATCCCTTTTATGCTGGATTCTATTTAAAGAAGACATTATTAAAGCGGGAAGTACAGGCATTTAAAACTATGTAGTTCCCATATATTCAGGGTCTCTGTGTATCAAGCTAACTCAGATGTTTTGAAAGCTTTTCTTTAAACGGAGTAAGGGAAATATCTGTGACTAAAAAGTTTGGGATTTGTGATAACTTTGTACTCATGTAAAACTTAAGTGCTTTGTGCCTCTCCAAATGTAGTTATTCTTTTTTTTTTTTTTTAATTTATTGGGGTGACAATTGTTAGTAAAATTACATAGATTTCAGGTGTACAATTCTGTATTACATCATCTATAAATCCCATTGTGTGTTCACCACCCGGAGTCAGTTCTCCTTCCATCACCATATATTGGATCCCCCTTACCCTCATCTCCCACCCCCCAACCCCCGACCCTCTGGTAACCACTAAATCATTGTCTGTGTCTGTGAGTTCTTGTTTCTCATTTGTTTGTCTTGTTCTTTTGTTGTTTTTGGTTTATATACCACCTATCAGTGAAATCATACGGTTCTCTGCTTTTTATTTCTGACTTATTTCGCTTAGCATCATACTCTCAAGATCCATCCATGTTGTCACAAATGTTCCTATATCATCTTTTCTTACCGCCGAATAATATTCCATAGTTATTCTAATAAATAGAGAAGTGAGCAAAAACAAAACAAAACAAAACAAAGAAACATGCCAAAAGACCAACAAACAAAAACAGTAAAATGGGGGTTACCAGGGGATGAAGGTGCGGGGTCGGGCAGGGGATAAGGTTGATGGTGTTTAAGGGCACAAACTTGTAATGAGTACTAAAGAAGCCATAGAGATCTAATGTATAGTATATTGAATGTAGACAACAACATGGTACTATAAGTATGCAATGTGATAAATATTGTTACAATGGCAACAATATTACATACAATATATAACATATGAAAGTACCATGCTGTACACCTTAGATTTACACAGTGTTACCTGTCCAACTTATTCAATATAGAAAAAAAATAAACCTTGACTATTAGTTTCATTTGGAGGAACTGAGTTTGCTAATAAGCAATACCCAAAACGTAGACCTCTTGTAATGAAAACGTTCAGGGCTTTATCATTCATTGAAGGATTTTACCTATGAGCACCAAGCTGGGGGTTCTAGCCAGCCTCTCCTGCCCTCCCCACCCCACCCCCAAGCAGATGAACAAAGTGTGTTTCAGGACAAGAATTCGAAACTGCAGCTGAGGTTGGACTCCATCTCCTGGGGAATGTCCTTCTACATTGATTCTTGCTCTTGCCCTTGCCCTTGCTCCTGCTGCATCCCAACCTTGTGCCTTGTGTCCTTTTTCCATATGGAGGGAAGGAAGCAAGAGGAGGATATTTGCGAGGGTGACCTGGTCCTAGGGCTCCTCCCTTTGCCCCCATTCCAATTGCCGGGACCCCACATTTGCCTAGTTATTTTCAGAATCAGGCTAAAGCATAATCTGAAGCTGCTGTCATCCCATCAGGCACATGAATCTCTGGCTCTCACCTGTCTCACATTCCTGGCTAAAAGCAATGGGTAACTCGTAGTAGAGTTACATCTTCCCACTTCTTCCCTCTCTGCCTTCGGCACATTCACTTTTGCCTAGACTTTGTCTCTGATAGCTCCTCCTTCAAGGCTGCCTGAAGTATCAACATGCTCTAATCCCGAATGTTTCCCAAAGCCCTCGTACGAATTAAGACTTCCATGGACAGTGTAGGGGAGTTCTTTGCTCCACATCCTCATCAAGTCTTAGCACCCACAGGGTTTTTAATTTTCTTCTATGTGGCCATTGAGTGTGTACACCTCACTTCGTTTCTCAGGCTTTGTAACCTGTGGATATGTCAACTATTTCAAAGAAAATTACCTACATTTGCTGAACCACATAGTAGGGCAGGTGGCCTGGCAAGGGGCAGTTGTGTCACCTTCGGGTATGAGAATCCATTTCTGACGTGGATGCTGAAGTGGTGGCATCTCCGGAATACTGCGAGGGTGTGTGAGGACAGTGCAAAGTCGTATTTGAAGTGTGCAATGTCCTGCGGATTTGTATCATTTCTACCTTGCTAGTTTCAAAATCAAAGGCACTTGTAAGATGGAGTCATGCAGAATTGAAACCCGGGGCACTTGAGAACTTGACATTGGGCAAGTCATTTCCTCTGCCGGGTCCTCAATCTCCTCTCTGGAAAAAGGTGACAAGGGTTGGAATGGGGGTCCTTGTGTTGCTAGATTTCTGACACCGTCCACATCTCCACTGCTCGGTGCTGTAAGGCGGGCACTGTGACCCAACTGTGCAGGTGAGGAAATGGAGGCTCTGAGAGGTGAACTGACTGGCCCAAGGTCACGGGGCTCAGGGGGGCAGGGAGGGACGTCGATCCCAGATGCATTCCAGGTGCCCTGCCCTCTCAGACACACATGGAGTGTGTAGGCAGCACGTGCATGTCCTGTTTGCACACTGCTTTACCTATTTCCTACCTGCTTTCGTGTGCACAGACCACACCAGCTGCTCACAGCTGGGAGCTGTGCCAGGCAGGGCTGGGGCAGGCTCCTACCCCCATTACTCAGGTGAGGAAACTGAGGCCCAGAGAGATGATGCGACTAAGAATGCAGATCTCAGAGCTGGGGCACCCTCAGAGTACATCTAGTCCAATCCTGTGCCTGAGAGATGGGAACTCTAAGGGCCAGAGAGAGGAAAGGCGGGGCCAAGGTCACTTGTGGAGGCGGTGGCAGAGCTGGGTCAGAGACCTCAGGCAGGTAACTTCCCTTCTCTGAGTCTGAGCTGTTGCGTGTTCAGTGAGGAACAGTAACCCCCGCAGAGTATCAGCGAGGTTGGAAGGAGATAGTGCACCAAAGTGCTGGGCCCGGGGCCGGGGCCTGGTTGTGATGGTGACAAAGATACAAGGAAGAGGGGGATGGGCAAACGGGAAATCGCCAAACCGGATGTCTCAGGGGGATGGGAGGGCGCCGGCAGGCCCCTTAAAGCCCAGGATGAACCTCAGGGGTGGGAAGCGATGAGGGGTGGGGTTCTGGGAGCGGTAAGGGCAGCCTGGGTGGGTGTCATCAGAGAGTGGTGAGAAGTGGGGGTGTTGCCCCCAGGACCCTGTGAGCCCCTCGAAGGCGGTGGCAGCAGACTGCAGTGGGCAGAGCACACATTTGAACTCAGAGGGTTCTGGGTTCAAGGCCCAGTGCTGCCACTTCCTAGCTGTGTGCCTTAGGGCGAGTGTCTTCCCTCTCAGAGCCTCACTTTCCTCATCCCTGGAATGTACCTGATCATCCCCTCCCCTCAGGGCTGTCTGGTAAATAAGACCTAGGCCCATACAAGAAATGGTAAGTGAATATTCAGAAAACTTAATGCATAGTAGTCAATAACTGGAAGCAAGTGAATCGAGGAACGCTCGTCCATCAACAAGAGTGAGAGGAGTCAGAAGGTGCAGGCCCGGGTGGGGAGAAAGCTGTGGGGGCTGCCCAGGTGCGTGCACACCTCAACCAAGGGCCCTGGCGCTCAGCAGGGTGTCAGAAAACACTTGCTGAGGTGTACCGTGGGCCTGTGTGGTGGGTGAGCCTGTGGAAGGCCCGAGGCTGCGGCAGGAGGGAGGCCTGCCTTGGTGTCATGGTTGCACTGTGAGTGAGGAGGTAGGCCACCTCCAAGGTGGCCAGCCCGACCCTCCTGGGGGACCCACAGTCTGTCTGCATTCCCTAGGGCCCTCCTGCCTCCTCTCTGCTCTCTTCCTCTCTGACCACCCTGCTCTCAGCACTGCCCCCTGCAGGGTGCGGAGGAGTGGGCCTTGGGGTGGCCCATCCTGGGGAAGGGGTGTGGACAGGGGAGAGTGCTGTAAACCTGCAGGCCTGGGGACTTGGTGACCTCCCCAGCACCTTGTCTCTGACGGCTGCTTTCTCCTCCTCTCCAGATGAGCTGCCACTTCTCAGGCATGCTCTGCACACTGTGCTCAAACTCACACCTGTGGCTTACGGTGAGAGCCTCACATCCATCCATGAAAAGGCATGTTTTCCTTACTGTGTGCACAACAGGGTCCTGGGAGGTTGCCAGGGTGAGGGTGCCAGAAACGTCATGTATCATTCATCACACCAGGGCTGGTGTCCCAGGCATCATTCATCCGTCCCCTGCTCACACACACACACGCTCGCACGCACGCACATCTCAGGCCACATGCCTGGAAACTTAAAGGGAAGGGGACTCCATTTCTGTCAGAATCTCAGAATGTCCTTGTGGCCAGGCAGGGACCCAGCAGGCAGGGAGGCAGAGATGATAGCACCAGCCAACAAGACAGGAGACCCACCTGAAGGCTGTCTTTAGGGGAGGGGTGCAGATGGAGCCAGTTTCCTGGGGGTGAGACCTACGCACTGCCACAGGACCCTGCACTCAGAAGGGCTCCACATGTGTGGCTCAATGCTCTACTGTTGTTCTTGCTCTACTTGGAATTCTTACTGATTTTTGAGCAAGGGGACCCACGTTTTCATTTTCCACTGGGCCCAACAAATTATGCAGCTGGGTCTACGTCAGGATCCAGGTCTGGCTGAGAAAGGAGAACCTCTTCTCAGGGAAAAGAGGCAATGGGGACAATGGCCCTTAACTACTCTTAATCTGGGGCCTTGTCCTCCCAAGGTGTGAATATCACTGGGGGACCCAAAGAAGCTCCGGACACTGTCCCTGCCTGCTACTGAGCCTTTCCCAGGGGCCCTAAGTGTCTCCGCCCTCGCTGTCATCCACTGGAGGAATTGCAGAACTAGCTGCCACCCCCCACGCCCCAACCCCGCAAGGATCACCCAGCCCTTGAAGACACCAGGACTGGCCTTGGCCTCACTGGGACAGCCCTGCTTCCAATGAAGGGCTCCAGAGCCCCAAACAGGCCTCAGGTCACAGCCACAGGCAATGGGCTGCTATGTTTTCGAGGTCTACATGCAGCTATGTTTTCCTTAGAACTACTCTCAGCTATAATGATCTTCCTTCTACCTGCTGGAGGGGAGAGAATGTCACCGCGAGGCCTACCTCATTGTCCTTAAGGCCCTGTCTGAGGGATGAGGTCCTGAAACTGTGTGGATGACGAGGGAAGGGTTCCAGG